>NC_142009.1:150595211-150895211 GCF_049901735.1 Notechis scutatus | reverse complement strand
ACTGAAAATTGGACTTATCTTAATAATGTCCTTAGCTTAGGCAATAGAATGGAAATAATTCTAGAAAATGCATTCCGGTTAGTTAAAAAAAAAAAAAAAAAACCAGTCAAACTCCACACACAGTTGCCCTGAAACTACAAAGTTGTATAGAAGCACATTTTTCCTCCTACCATCAGAAGCTGCTGAGTTCTTTGAGTGTTTATTTCCTGAGATGATTCTCCTAAGACTAGGTCACTTCAGGAACTACATAAATTTACTTGCTTGCTTCCTCTCTTCAGTATCCCTTAATGACTTATTTTATGACTTAAATTTAAATATGGTAGTTTCATGTCTGCCTCAGTACTTACTTTGACTTTACCGCCCAGAACCTGCATCCTTACTATAAAACTAGATGTGAGCACAACTACATAAAGAGGAAGGATGTAGTACATTGTCACATCACTGGATCAGATGCTTAAACTCTAACCCCATGCATATTTACAAAAAAAAAATAGTTGCATTGAACTGGACTTCTGAAGAGAGACATATATCATTCCACTCTTATCTTTTGATTTAGATTTGGGCTGTGCCTTTAAATAAAACATATTATAAATAAATAAATAAAGTACATTTACCATGTGAAATTTCTTCATGAAATAACAGTTACCAAAATTTCAGATAGTCAAGCCATATTTCTTTTCACATAAATAGGGAGCCCTTCACACAGTTTAAAAACTATAGAATACATAACACATTCATTTCCTGATAGTAGCTCAAAGTTATTAATATTCCTGCATTATTATCCTGTCTGTATTTATTCACGTGCATTCTTTATTTAGCCTCCCAGAGTTACTAAAGTTTTATTTCTTAGTGATATATATTCTTCAGAGTCTGCAGCTAGGTGAAGTTGCTTCAAGTTCTGCTTGATTGTAATTTGAAACAGTGAGGAGCCTGCCTTACACTTCAAATCCTTTGAACTAAGGAATGAACACTTAAATCCTGAAGAATTTAGAAATGGTGTTTATTGAATTGAAGAACTGTGTGGCTAAAGAGAGTTCTTCAGTACTTTTTTCAATTCAAATCCAAATTCTGACTGAGTTTTAAGTATTTGACAACTCAGTAACTTTGCAAAACTTTCCATCTACATGGACTTGAATGCAATGGTTATGTTTTCTCATCTTATTTCCAAGGAATTTCTGAAGGTGGTGGTTTATTAGCAATAGCTATAGCACTTAGACTTATGTAAAGCACTTCCCAGTGCCTTACTGCCCTCTCTAAGTGGTTTAGAGAGCATATTGCCCCCAATAATCTGGGTCCTCATTTTATCCATTTTGGAAGGATAGAAAGCTGAGTTAACCCTCGGCTGGTGAGGACCGAACTCGTGGCAGTGGGAAAAGTTAGCCTGCAATATTGCATTCTAATCACTGCGCCACCACAACTCTATTAGGACTTTTTACTTTTCTGTGTTTCAAGCTTTTTTTACCATATTATCTAGTTAGAATATTCAAAGCTGTACAGAACACAATTAAGATTTCACCTTTAATTAATCTCAGTGTGAATATTTTACTTCCTTCCCTACTATTTTATTTCCTCATTTGTTATTTCTAGATGGTTTGGTGGTAGGTTTACGGATAGGATAGGATAGGATAGGATAGGATAGGATAGGAAATAGAATAGGATAAGTTACAAAATAAAGTAGAATAGGAAAGGGTAGGGTAGGATTAGAAATAGGAAAAGAATGGAGTGGAATTAGAATAGAATAGAATTAGACTAGGAATTGGAATTAGAATAGAATTAGAATTGGAATTAGAATAGAATTGGAATTAATAGGACCAAACAGAAGAATTCAGTGGGCAGCTAGGTAGGTTATGCCCCAAAATATGAGAATTTATTGAACATTTTATGCATCAGCTTTAGAAGTAATAAAGGAATATTAGTTCACAAATATAAAGTGGAGTTTTACAAACACTAGAAGAAACAGCACTGAACATAGTTGATAGCATAAGATATCTTCACATATCACATTCTTTTTACAGTTACCATCTGAATTACCATCTGGCCACGATTACACGAGACTAGCTAAAAGGCATTCTGCCACCTGCCCACACTCTATTCAGCTTCTAGGTTAGGAAATAGACTGTTCATATTTGACACATTTGTCCAAATAAGCCTAAAGGATGTATTATTTCCAGCTGTTTTTGTAGTTAGCTTTTGAAATTTTGTTTTTTTTTTTAGTTTACCTTTATAAGCTATCCTCATGCCATCTGCCACTGAAGGGGCAAGAAATAAATTCCAGAAATATAAGAAAGCAAGCAAAGAAAACAATATGATACAAGGAAGTCAAATAAATAAATAAAATAAATAAATCTATACTTTCTGTTGCTTGCCTGGGAAAGATTATTCTCAAACATCACATACTCACTGTATATTAACAAGGATGATAACTGTTTGTGTTATGAATTGAAGGTACAGAGCTGTATTTCTGAATGTGTAAAGAATGTACAACTCTCATTCTTAAGTAGCAATTGCAGGAGTAAGTTTCCAACTCTTATTATAATAAATGAACATATAGATTTTGAAAGATAATAAAAGCACAGAATAAAAAATATCCTAAGAGTAAAAGTATTGGTGCTAAATCAACCTACTTAGATAAAAAACTAACAAGTGTATTTGTACCAAAAATTAAGCAAAATGTAAACTGCTCCTCCAAGAACATTGCCTAACTATAAAGCACATAATAAATTTTTATATAGCCTGTCTCTTCCAAATCTCACTAATCTGCACCAACTTTAGATTGCCAGTGATAGCATGTTGGTTTATTTCCAGTTGCCATAATAACTCATCTTTAGACGGTTTACAAATCAAATCACAACAGCAATTAAAAACCATAAACACCATTAAAACCTTCAAATAATAGCCACTGCTGATAAAAAAAACAAAAAACTTTAGATCTCAGTCTCCAAAGATGGAATATCCATTTTCCCCCACTCTCTGAAAAAAAGTTTCAAGTAGAGGCTTGCTAGATTTTGAGAGACTAGCTTAGTACAGAAGACTGAAAAGGCATTATAAATTCTAAACAGCACTTTTTTATTTTATTTTTATTTTGATTTGTCAATTGCTTACAAGATAATAGGTATAAGTATATACATAGTTATGAATACATGAAATGGGTATATATAAGAAAAATAAAAGAAACAATAGGACAGGGACGGTAGGCACATTGGTGCGCTTATGCATGGCCCCTACAGACCTCTTAGGAAAGGGGTGAGGTCAATAGTAGACAATGTAAGGTTAAAGTTTTTGGGGTTTGGGGAAGAAACCACAGAGTCAGGTAAAGTATTCCAGACATTGACCACTCTGTTGCTGAAGTCGTATTTCCTGAAATCAAGTTTGGTGCGATTAACCTTGAGTTTGTATCTATTGTGTGCTCCTGTATTGTTTTGGTTGAAGCTGAAGTATTCATTGACAGGTAGGACATTGCAACGTATCATTTTATATACTATACTTAGATCGGACTGAAGGCGGCATAATTCAAGGTTTTCTAGGTCTAGAATTTCAAGTCTGGTGGCATAAGGTATTCTACAACGAGTAGAGGAGTGGAGAACTCTTCTTGTGAAATATTTCTGGACTTTCTCAACTGTGTTAATATCAGATACGTAATGTGGGTTCCAGATTGATGAGCTGTATTCAAGTATTGGTCTAGCAAATGTTTTGTATGCTCTAGTTAGTAGTGTGATATACCAGAGAAAAAGCTACGTAGGATTAGGTTAACAACTCTTAATGCTTTCTTTGGCTATGTAGTTACAGTGGGCTCTAGCACTTAGATCATTAGAGATGAGTACTCCAAGGTCCTTGACAGAGCTTGGATCATCAACAAGGTCTTGACTATTCAGCTTGTATTTTATTTTCTGATTATTATTTTTTTGCCAATATGTAAGACAGAGCATTTATTTGTTGAGATTTGAAGTTGCCATTTGTTTGACCATTCTGATACATAGTCAAGATCTTTTTGAACGGTAGCAGTATTGTCTGTGGTATTGAACAGCTTTACATCATCAGCAAAGAGAACGCAGTTGCTCTTAATATGATCACAGAGGTCATTTATGTAGAGTATGAAGAGAGTTGGTCCTAGAACACTGCCTTGAGGGACACCACTATTGACAGGTCCAGAATTTGATAGGACACTCCTAATTTTGAGCATTTGTTGTCTATTTGAGAAGAATGCTTCTATCCAGTTATGTAGGTGTCCAGAGATACCATAAGATTTTAATTTTAGGAGTAGTTTGTCATGTACCACTGAATCAAAGGCTTTACAGAAGTCTATGTAGATTGTGTCTATTGTTTTGCCCTGATCAAGTTGTGTAGTCCATATGTTTTTGCAGTGTAAGAGTTGCAGATTACAGGATAGTTTTTTTCTGAAACCAAACTGTTTATTAGAAAGTAGGTTGTTTGTCTCTAAGTGGAGGATAATGGATTGGTTAATAATTGATTCCATGAGTTTACAGGTGATGCAGCATAAGGAGATTGATCTGTGATTTTCAAGTAGTCTAGGGTCTCCCTTTTTGAAGATGGGGATGACCGTGGCTTGTGACCATAGGTTAGGCAAGGAGCTGGTCCTGAAATTTTTTTGAAAGATTATGCTTAGAGGTTCTGCTATGGCAGTGGATAGCTTTTTTAAGAAGTAGGCACATATTCCATCCGGTCCAATAGATAGAGATGGTTTTAGATTGCGTAGTGCTTTTTCAACACTGTCTTCTGTAAAATTGATATGTATTAGATCATTGTAGTTTTCTGTGGTTCGGCTACGAAATATTGGGCATGATCCATTGCTGTTTACAAATACTGAGCCAAAGAATGTGTTAAAGTGTTGGCTTTAATGGTGTCATCATTGCAGCCTTTACCATTAGGTCCTATCAGGGGTGGGATGGACCTTGAGTCTTTTAGCTTGTTGTTTACAAAACTGTAAGAAGCGTGGGTGGAATTGGTGCGTAGAAGGTTTTCTTCTTGTTTAATGTGATAATTGGTGCATTCAGTCTTTATCTGGTGGCATACATTTTTGTATTGGCTTTTGAAGTTGGCAACATGACCAGATTTGTTTTTCCGCCAGAGTGATCTCTTTTTGGATTGGAGTTTCCTTATTGATATGGGTAATCTATTTTTGTTTTGTTTTGTTTTTTTGTTTTGGGAGTTGTTATTGGTACATATAGTTTGATGATTCTTTTGACTTCAAGTAAAAATATGTTGTAATGGTCTTCAACAGTATTGCATCCAGTGAATAGAGATTACCAATCAAGGGATGAGAGATTGTTGTCTATAAGATCATAGTTGCCTTTTTTGAAGTTATAATTGGGGATTACATCATTGTGATGATTTTTGTGTGGGCGTATGTGGAGACAACAGTCAATCATATTGTGGTCACTGTTGGAAAAGGGTTCCTTAGTTTGTATTCCGAAAGTTAAATTCAAACTATTGCAGAAGATGAGATCCAGGCAGTTGTTAAGTCTAGTATTGTTGGTTACTAGTTGTTCCAGTCCCAGATTCGTAACAGCATTGTAGAAGGTTGCATGTTTGGGTTCAGTTGGACATTCGTTTAGGGTCCAGTTAATATGAGGTAGATTAGTACCTCATGGTACTAATATGAGGTAGATTAGTAGTGAATTTATCTTGTTTACATGTTCGATGTCATAATCAGGTGCTCTGTAACATCATAAGAATCGAAATATGATATTTAAGGATAGTTCACAGATGATGGTCAGGAAGAGCAAGCTCCTGGGTAACTTGGATATTTTTTAGATGTAAGGACTTTTTATAGAAGATAGCAACACCACCTCCTCTATGAATTTCACGATCTGATCGGTAAACATGATAGTCTCTTACTGTGGTAATGGAGTCAGGAGAGATGCATTGAGCCATGTTTCACAGACAAATATGATGTTGAATTTAGCCATATTTAGTAAGAGGAGAAATTCAGGTATTTTATTCACAAGGCTTCTTACATTGAGTAGCTTGCATTTAAGGCCAGCTGTAGTTGGAATTGAGGTAGTTAGGAGCATGCATGCCTAGTCTTGGGTGATGGTGGAATGGTTGCGGTAGGGTTGTGGTTGAAGGTTAAAGCTGAGTTGCGGGTTGTGTGACTTACTTTTGATAGAGTCAGCATGATAGTCAATGTACAGGTCCTTCTCTCCATTGTCTAGATGTTTTTTGAGTTCTGTGAAGAGTACACGGGAGCGGGCACATTTCTGTATGGTTAGGTCAGGGCGAGAATGGAGGTTCTTATGGTTGGTGTTGCTTTTGGCAAGTGAATTTATAGTATAAATGAATTTACATTTGCTTGATTTATTTTTGCAAATGACCCTGCAGAAGCGTGGGGCCACAGAGCCATCTCTGTTTTTGAGCTCTCGGCCAAAGCAGGAAATGTCAAGTATTTCATCAGGGGAGATGGTTGATGCTTGATGATCACTGATGATGTTTCAGACAGTTGTGATGTCATCATTTTCACTGATGTCTTCTAGACCAAATAAGATGGCGTTTTGATGTTTCCGTTCGCGCTCAACAGCTTCTCTGATGAGGATTGGGATATCATTATTTGTCTGATTTTTTTTTTTGTGTGGATTGGGTTGTGGATTGGGTTATGGATTGGGTTGTGGTTGTTGGGTAGAGATGTGGTTGGTAGCCATTGAATGTTCAGGTTTTTGCGTTGTGTCTTTATTTTCAAGGCTGGATAATCTTTCTTTTAAAGCATCCAGGGATGCTACTATGGTGTCAAGGGATGTTATTCATGTTTCTATGGTATCAACGCTTTCAAATAGATCCAGTTTGGGTCTGCATGATTTGTAGAGATATGGAAACTCATTGGATGATTCGAGGCATTGAATCATTTGCTCGGGTAATCCCAAGCAGTCATGATGAGCGCATTTGTTACATAGAGAACATTTGATGGAATTTTCATTATCCTTTAGAGTTTTACAGCATTTAAGGCATGTGCAGGAGTCTTGTGGTTCTTTGGTGGGGATTACTTTCTCTTTAGGTTGTGGTTTGGCATTGGATTTTTTTTCTTGGCATGGTAGGTTTATTAAGATGGTACGTTGTAAAAAATAAAAGGAATTTTAAGATTTTTAAATCCAATGTCCAGAAATCCTTTGTCCCTTGGCTTTAAGTTTCAAAGTAAATTACCTTCGGTGCCCAAGTAGATTTTCCAAATCTCCGTCTGTTATTTCTATGGGGAGGGAGAGTAAACAAAAAGCTTCCCCTTCAGCTCAGCGCAGCTTTCCGATCTTCTTTGGGAAACAATATATCCTCAGGCAATTCAAGCAGTTCAGTTTACAGGATACTTAAAAGTTGTTATTGTCTCAGCTCAGTCAGCCCCCTCACTTTTCCAGCTTCCTCCAGCACAAATCTTACCCGGCTGCAGGCTTCTTTATGACGGCCATCACTGACCGCTGCTCCACCACCTTGGGAAAAAGGGGTTTTTCCGGCTGGGGAGGGGGTCTGCGACACCCCCAAACCCCTGTCCGGATCCCCTCTCTCTTCGGCTGCCTCTACAGGGCAGCCATATCCCCCAGACCCATTTGGATCGGGGGCACCTTGGCAGCAAGCGCAGCAGGAATCGCGAGCTGTCGCGAATTCCTGCTGCCACCGAAGCCATGCAACCGGAAGTGTGATAAATTTGGAATTATCTTCTTTTCAAATAAGATGGTTTATTTGTTTCTTCTAGAAAAGATATTTTATGTCACTACATCCTATGTTTTGTTTGTGTGTGTTAAAAAAATTAATAAAGTTTGTTTTAAAAAAAAAGATGGTACGTTGATTAAATTACTTAATGAAACAATTTTGGGTAATGAATATAGCCAATATCACACCAATCAATCAATTGCAATAATCTCTCTAGTCAAATAATTTTGCTAAGCAACAATCAGCCTAATCAATTAATTACACTAATCACTAATCAATTAATTACACTAATCATTAATCACACTGTTCAATTAAATTAACTAAATCACTAATTTTACTAATCAATTAAATTACATGAATTTTGATCTTTTAAATTAATCAGTAATCACACCATTTGCATTAAACACTCTAATCACACTAATCAATTAAAACAATAAATCAATTAAACCATTAATAAACTATTTTATAGAAATTGATTATCTAATCATTGATATAGGTAATGAGGTAGAAAAGTTGTAAGTTTTGGGGTAATGAATTAATCAGTGTTTTATTAAAGTAATGAGGTAGTATTGAGAGTCAGCAAGGAAAGGGTTAATTGTTTTACTAGCAGCTGTTATTTACTGGGTGGGAGGAATTTATTGCTTGATGGCTGATGCTATTACGCTGTAAACAATAGGCTGTAATAGGATGTTCAAAAGCATGCTGGATTATTGAGAGAGCAAAACTTTGAATTGTGCTTGAAAAAAAACTATTAGAAGTGAAGCATCTGTAAACTAGATGTTATGTTTCTAAACTGACTTGCAGTCATCAACATACAGACTACTGCATTTTTCAGCAAGTTGTCTTCAAAGTAGTTTCAGATAGAAGACAGCATAGTAATCCAACCTGGAAATAATTTTGAGAATGAGTAATTGTTCTCAGAGCCTGTCATTCCAAATAATGCTACAACTAGAGCATCCATTGGAAAAGGGCACCTATGTTTGGTGCTCTAGATGAAGCTGTGAATTCGGAAGCACTTGTACCTCAAGTTGTGCACCTTCGTTTTCAGGAGAAATGTTTCCCCCAAGTAAGAGAGCTGCTCAACCACCACACAATTGCTGTACAAATAGCTAATCAGACTTGGTAAGATTCAACCTGTTTTGTCCCATCTAGATTCCAGACACTGAAGCAAAGATCTCTAGAGAATCTCTAGCTCATATTGGACATGTGCAAAAAGACAACATCAGCATACTTGAAAATACTCCATCCTCTACCAAAAGATAATGTCTTCAAACAACTTTATTTAAATGTTAAATAGCATCAGAGACAAGACTAAGGACATCCCAGTGAGAAGGGCACAGAATCAACCACTTATCTTAAATCACAGTTGATTGGTTTTATTGTACTAAATTTAATGTTCACACTTATGAGCAATAGAATTTTCCAGAAGCTAAAAATAAAATATTAAAATCTGTTATTTGCATACCCATATCATATAGTAAAGCAAATAATTGCTAGAACTCAGGGCCACCATTCACCATACCTACAATGGGAAAATATTAAGAATGCTGCCTTGGAGGGGAAAGTAAAAATCTATGGGAAGAAGCATTTCTGCTGAGGTTCCAAGGCATGATGGGTTTTTCAGATCAAAAATAGCATCTTCAGTTGAGTCTGTAAACATGTTGTAGTTAAATGGGTATAATATGATATGAAAGAAAGAATACTATAGAGTGAAAGAAATACAATAGAGAACATCAGTGTAAGTGGTGCTACATGACACATCAACATGTGTTCTACCCTAGATGGGAAACTTTGCCAAGTACAGACATAAATATGGTCTGAATGTCTTCAATTATAGCTAAGTTCTTCAAAAAAATAATTTTGTCAGTATCATCAGTCCTCACCAACAGCACAAATAGTGTGACTTTTTCATTTTAATATTTTTAAATACTGTATATTGGGAGGGGTTAATTTTGGGTTTTGAGCTGCCTGGAGTTTGATACAAGATGGATGGCTACATAAATATTTTAAATACATAAATAAAATAAACATTAATTAAGAATGTTTTAGAAATGATACAATATATTGATACTCAGGTGAGACAGAACTATCTTATATGCCCATATGGAAAAATACAGAATATTATTTCCTCCTTTTCTGCCGGACAAGTATGCTTACAGATGCCTCAATATCTGATCATTCAAGCAAGTAAAAGAAAATCAGAAGCAGCTCTGTTGCTTCTCAAGGGAAGATACAATGTCAGGGAGAAGAGTGAGAATTATTTCCTAGACTTATCTAATGTTGAAAGATCACTTCTTGACTGCCATTAAAAGCTTTACTTGTTAGAATTGATCAACCCGGCCAAGAGACATTTAGGTCCCAAGTGTGACATTTACTTTGTGTAACCTAAGACAACTTTTTCTTTTTAATTAATACCAATGAAGGAAGTATGTGTACACGCACAGCAGCTAATTGTGCTTGCATGTCAAAGTATCAGCCTTTTCTCACTCTAAAACATGGAACTTTCTACCGAGGAATGAAATATTTTGTGTGTATCTACAGTGTAAAACTAAAGTAAAAACATATGTGCATTTTAGTAGATTTTCTTATATATTATGCCAATTGTTCTGTGGTATGGATTGTTCTACTCTAACATATTCAATTTTTTGTTTAATATATATACTGCCAATGCCATACATTCTGCTTTGTGAGTGATTTTTCCCGGGCTTTTTTATTCAAAATTAAACCATAACTCCATAAATTTAGGGAGATCTAAAGAATCTAGTGACCTTATAACCAGTATTAACTCCTCTTCTGGTTTGGAAATCCATTTGTTTTTCTCCTCTCTCTTATTTTATGTATCTGAGGCAATGTAACTAAGTAAAATGTGAGGAAGATCTAGAGTGGTATATTTTTTAGCATTTAAACAAGAAATCAAATTAATGTTCACAAATTAATTTCAAAAGTGTTGTAAATAGGTTCTTTATTATCACAATGTATCTATAGGCTATCAACTCTTGCAAAATGTATGGACATAACTCTGTCATCAACAGATGGAGGTTTTCCTAGGGTTACAACTTTAAGTTTCTCTCAGACCCATCCTTCTATTAGCCACACTTCTACAATCATTCTCTCCTCAATTCCCCCTTTCTCCAGAAGATAGCATCAGCATGTTCTAACTAATGAATCCAATACTGAATCAAGAGAGCCGTAATCGAAATTGTGTCACACTCTAGGTAAACAATACTTAAAGACAAAGAAAAATGGGGGAAAGAGGCAGGATGGACAGGATTAAACAGTCAGCAAGAAATAAAATTAAAATTAATGTTAAAGTAACTGAAATAGGAAACTTGTTACTATGTGACTAGTTATATGTTCTTGTTGTCATATATTACACATTAATGATACAAAGGCAACAATTAGCTTTAGATTCATATACATCCCGATGGATAACAGGAGCTGGCAATCATATCAAAAATATCTGTAATGTTTCTTCTCACAATATCAAGCTAGAAGAAAATGGAACTATGGAATCTATTGCAAAATACAAATTACAAAAAAATTACAAGCTGAATAGTCAAGAACTTGTTGATGACCCAAGCTCTGTAAAGGACCTTGGAATACTCACCTCTAATGATCTAAGTGCTAGAGCCCACTGCAACTACATAGCCAAAAAGGCATTAAGAGTTGTTAACCTAATCCTACGTAGCTTTTTCTCTGGTAATATCACACTACTAACCAGAGCATACAAAACATTTGCTAGACCAATACTCGAATACAGTTCATCAGTCTGGAACCCACATTACGTATCTGATATTAGCACAATTGAGAAAGTCCAGAAATATTTCACAAGAAGAGTTCTCCACTCCTCTACTTGTTGTAGAATACCTTATGCCACCAGACTTGAAATTCTAGAACTAGAAAACCTTGAATTACGCCGTCTTCGGTCTGACTTAAGCATGGTATATAAAATCATACATTGCAATGTCCTACCTGTCAATGAATACTTCAGCTTCAACCATAACAACACAAGAGCACACAATAGATACAAACTCAAAGTAAACCGCACCAAACTTGATTGCAGGAAATACGACTTCAGCAATAGAGTGGTCAATGTCTGGAATACTCTACCCGATTCTGTAGTCTCTTCCCCAAACCCCAAAAACTTTAACCTTAGACTGTCTACTATTGACCTCACCCCCTTCCTAAGAGGTCTGTAGGGGGCGTGCATAAGCGCACCAACGTGCCTACCGTCCCTGTCCTATTGTTTCTCTTATTCTTTTATTTTTCTTATATGTACCCATTTCATGTATTCACAACTATGTATACACTTATACTTATTATCTTGTAAACAATTGGCAAATAAAATAAAATAAAAAATAAAATAAATAAAATAAAATAAATAAAAGTCAGTCCTGGAACAAGCATGCATGACAAAGTGTCAGAACTCATAAGTATACCAATGCATTAATCAAATTATGCAACAAAATATCCAAGTAATTACAACTGCAGTTTTCTCTATTTATATCAAATATTAACTATGCAGATTCAATGGAATATATTTAATATGCAGTAAACATATCAAAATGCAGCAAACAAAATAACCACTGCATAACTATTACAATGGTCAATGGACTAAAGATGTATTTTATACCATCGTCCTTAATTTGACCCTTCTACATTCTCAGTTACTATGACAATGTTAAGCAATGTAGAAAAAGCACGCAGAGCATAACTTCTGAAATTGTTTATTTATCATTACATTTATATGCCACTCCATTTGTGGAGACTTTGAGTGGCTTATCCTATTAATGTTGGAAGACTAAAAACAAAAGGTCAGTTAACACAATTATAACTAAGCATTTTGATGTGACACTATCCAGGGTAGTGTAAACTTACTATGTAAGTCATGTTTTCACAACTTTGAAAAATATAGTAAGGAAAGGTGGTAGCTAGGACTAAGCTGTTCCAAAGAAGGGGGATTATTATTCAAAATGTTCAAGCCCAGTGACCCTAAAGACGAGAGATTTTTGGAGGTAGGAAGTTAGGAACCCCAGCAAACTTTTGCTTCCAGCGCTTACTGAATGGAGAGGATTAATTCAGAGAAGGTGGTTAGATGACCAGCACCTAGAATCACTCAGAAAGCTAACAAGCTGCCAATGCAACTCTGATAATAGTGGTGACACGTGAGCACCCATAACTCACCAGATTATTGCATGCTGCACAATTCTTATCAGTAAGCTTATTTACAATGAGCCTATAAGTAGATCCAAATGCTGGTGTGTGTGTGTGTGTGTCGCCTCAAGGATATAAATTGACTACAAAATGCTTAAGATGCTTTTGATCTATTTATAATTGAAGAAGTCATTTGAAAAATCTGTTTCACTTATTTATTTATTTGTTTGTTTTATTTATTTATTTGATTTGTCAATCGCTTACAAGATAATAAATATAAGTATAAACATGAGTAAAAATACAGGAAATAGGTACGAATAAATGGGGATAATAGGACAGGGACAGTAGGCATGGTGATGCACTTATGCATGCACCTTACAGACCTCTTAGGAATGGGGTGAGGTCAATAGTAGTTAGTTTGAGGTTAAAGGAGTGGGGGTTCGAGGATGTAACAACAGAGTCAGGTAGTGCATTCTAGGCATTGACCACTCTGTTGCTGAAGTCGTACTTTCTGCAATCCAGTTTGAAGTGGTTTACATTGAGTTTGTATCTGTTGTGTGCTCTTGTATTGTTGTGGTTGAAGCTGAAGTAGTCATTGACTGGTAGGACATTGTAATATTCATAGTTCTCAATCTATTTCTTTCTTTCTTCCTTTCTTTCATTCATTCTTTCTTTCATTTAAAACATTTATATCGCCACCCATCTTATAACCAATTCTGGGGGGTCGGCTCGCAAACAGAAAACAACATCAAAACCATAATAAAACTCAGCACATTAAAAACATTAAAAGCAAAACACCTTAACTACACAGGATGGGAATCTTAACTAATAAAGATTTACAGGTTGGGAAATTCTTCAAACAGTAATCTGTAACATCTGGAAAGCAATATATTCAGAAAGATGGTTTAAGTTACCAATACTGGTCATTTTAAAATTACTAAAATACTGTTGATACCGTAGATGTTTTGTTCATTGCTCACATGATTTCCAAAATGAGTGTGCTTCAAATAATTGCTCCAAGGCAGAATCATATTATTAAATATTTTTAATTTACCTGAGAAAAGAAGAATTATTAACCTAATTGTATTTGATCTATGGTGTTCCCAATCTTGCTGCTCTTTGTTAAAGTCTTATTTATTTTTTTAAAAGAGGTGAACAGCTCTTCTTGGATTCTTCCCAGGAGAATTATTTGATATAAGGAATGTCATAATTGAGCATTTACCACATATCACAGCATACAGTAGCTTTTTATTTGAACATGTTCAAAAATAATTCAAGTTGTATTTGGAAAGATAAAGGCTCCACGATCATAAGCGGGCTTTTGAAATGTTGGTTTCCACTAGTGAATTACAATGCAATTTTCTAGTCAACTAATTTCACTCAAAAAGATAATGACTTGAGCAAAAAGCTAATCAACTGCCAATCAGGATTCCTTGAAGCATAGAATGTAAAATATTGAAGCCATTTTTACAAGCCATAAAAAACACTTATGTTCCATGATATGTCATAAAATCTGTGATGGAAATCTAAAGTTGATGAAGCATTCTATTTCTCCAGTGAATCCCCTAAACAAACAGCTTTCAGGTTTAACCAAATCTGTCATTAATATTCAGGACCATTTACAGAGCATCAATACCATGCAATTAACTGTGTAAATGTCAGTATGAGAACTAAACAGATTAATCATCCATCTTGTTTTGCGTACTTGTCAATTCTGCTAATTTCCCAGGGGAGGGGAGGTGATTGGTTGGGAGCAAAGGTTAGGGTTAAAAAACTTCACTGTGAAGTACATTTTTTTTTAATCATACTATAAAACACTCCGCAAATGATCTAAAGGTATAAAGTTAATTAGCACTCATTACTGCAATACATTGGTTAATTTTCACATTTTTGATAGACTGGGTATAATCTCAAATTAAACCTATTTAAAATGTAAACTTTAATAGTCCTTTACTGTAGATTGGTTAAATCATAATAGTTCTAAGTCAAACTAGTATTTGTCTTAATGCTGTGTCAGACAAGGAAAAGTGCTAAACAAATTCAATAACACCAAATTGCCATGTGATTCAATGCAATGGGCAACTTCAATAAATTAATGCATGTAACATATATTAATTTCTGTTGGGTTCACTCAAAGCTGTGCAAGTCTATTTAATTAAATGAAGGCACTATTCCAGTAATTGGGAACATGACGTGTTTCTGTTGTTGGAGTAACATATTTACACAGCTTCAACTATCATGGCCAATGATGAGAGAAGCTGGGAGATGTAGTTCCTCAAGCTCTGGATGCAGTTGATGTTTTAAATCTGACAGACATAGCTTAGTCAATTTTACTATTAGAAGACCTTGATATGGAATCAATATCCCTATCTTAAACCATTCTTAAACCAGCTACCAGGTATCTTAAACCTGCTACCATGGAGTAGCAAAGTCATCTGAATCAATCTTGATTCAATCTTGAAATTTAGTGTCAACTTTTAGTGACCATATAGGAAGAAAAAAATTCCATGATGTTCTTGTCAGCTTTGGAAACCTTTTTCAATGTCTCAGAGTTACTGACTGGAATGGAGGTTTGCTGGCACGCTGACATTTCTATCCCTCAAGTGTTCTTCCACATTTCCCCATGGTGCACTCATTGTCACTGTAACTGAGTCCATCCACCTTGTGCTTATCATTCTGTCCTCTTTCCTAGCATTGGAGCCTTTTCAAGAGAATGGATTTTCAGAATAATTAAAAATAAAAAGTCCGATCTAAGTATAGTATATAAAATCATACATTGCAATGTCCTACCTGTCAATGAATACTTCAGCTTCAACCATAACAATACAAGAGCAAACAATGGATGCAAACTCATGGTTAATCGTACCAAACTTGATTGCAGAAAATACTACTTCAGCAACAGAGTGGTCAATGTCTGGAATACTCTACCTGACTCTGTGGTTTCTTCCCCAAACCCCCAAAACTTTAACCTTAGACTGTCTACTATTGACCTCACCCCTTTCCTAAGAGGTCTGTAGGGGGCCTGCATAAGCACACCAACGTGCCTACCGTCCCTGTCCTATTGTTTCTCTTTTTTTTTTTATATGTATCAATGTATTCATAACTATGTTTTTACTTATACCTATTATCTTGTAAGCAATTGACAAACCAAATAAAATAAATAAATAAATAAAATAAATTTGAACTGGTCATTTTTACCTTGAGTGAAAACTCTGGGTTGATTTTATAGATGATCTATCAGTTTATTTTCTTGGTTGCCCAAGGAATAGAATAGAACAGAACAGAACAGAACAGAACAGAACAGAACAGAACAGAATAGAATAGTAGAGTTGGAAGGGAACTTGGAGGTCTTCTCATCCAACCCCCTGCTTAGGCAGGAAACCCTATACCATTTCACAGAAATGGTAATCCAATCTCTTCTTTAAAACTTTGAGTGTTGGAGCATTCATAACTTCTGGAGGCAAGTTGTTCCACTGATTAAATGTTCTGTCAGGAAATTTCTCCTTAGTTCTAAGTTGCTTCTCTTCTTGATTAGTTTCCACCCATGGCTTCTTGTCCTGCCCTCAGGTGCTTTGGAGAATAGTTTGACTCCCTCTTCTTTGTGGCAGCCCCTGAGATATCGGAACACTGCTATCATGTCACCCTTAGTCCTTCTTTTCATCAAACCAGACATACCCAGTTCCGTCAACTGTTCTTTATATTTTTTTAATCTTCCAGTCCCCTAATCATCTTTGTTGCTGAGTATTCTCAGGAATCTTCTCCAATACCAAAGTTCATAGTCATCAATCCCATGCTGCTTCTTTAAAGTCCAGTTTTCACTTCCAAAAAGTACCAAAGCAGATAGTATACCTTGCATAATTTTTAACTTTGTAGGTATAGATACACCACAACATTTGAGTATCATTTCCAAGGCCTTCCTAGCTGCTCTACTAAGTGCTAGTCAGCAGTGCATTTCTCATCTGGTAGTTCTTTTATTGTTGATGATTGATCCTAAAAGGTAGAAGCTATCCACCACTTTGATACCTTCATTGTCAAAATTTCTCATATAGCTACTGCTAATTTGTTTACAGCTAGTTTTAATGTTCTCACATCATCTAATATCAACTTCCACCAGCCATTAAGAAGATAAATCTAACATCAGTCTTTAGATTTACCTTCCTGCTTAGCACAAATGGAAATCATTGACAACATTCAATTTAAATGCAAATAACACATAAGATTTGCTAAGACAATATCATTATAAAAGCACTGTACTATAATATTAATTCCAATTATACATACGTAAGTACACATATAAGCTATTAGTATAAGTTACTATTATTATTGTTGGTTTTTATTATCAGTTTTATTATTGTAGTTATTGGTTATAATAATTGGAGAATGCTGGTTTAGTCCTGCAAACATTCTAAGTAAAGGTCTTTTTTTTCAATTTACTCTAGTAGATGTCTTATAAGTCACCCACAATCTTTCTGGAATTGGATGGTCTTAAAAAATTAAATCAATGGTGTTGCCTTTCATTCACTTTGAGTTCTTCCCAAGAGCTTAGGATGTTGTATTGTATCAGCAAAGTACATTGCAGATCCAAGCATATATTAGTAGTAAGGTCAATCACATAGTCAGGTGTTTAGATTGGATTTGGCATTTTTTCCCACCTATTGAGTCCTTCTAAAGGACCTGGCATAGGCAGATTATTGCATTTATTATTAGTATTACATTTTTGAGATAAGTTGCGCTATGAGATGGTAACTGAACCCCAAACCATCCAGTAAGATTTGTGACCGGATAGACTTGACCATGAGTCTCCTTGGTCCTACTTCAATATTTATAGATATCAACTGAGAATTCCAAACATTGCAATCAAATATAGTTGAAGCCCATCCAAAAAGTTGTTTTAAAAATACTAGCATCATCCACTGGCATTACTTTGATACCAACTTTGAAATAATATTCTACCAAAACAATGATAAATAATATGAACACTTTAAAGAGACAATAATATGCTTCTTTCATGAAATTACTATTGGCTCCTGACCCACAGGAAAAAAACATCTATCAAAAGTGACATGGATATAATATGAACTTTACTATCCTCTTGCAAAGGAAGAAAGGGGGAAAATGAACTATATGTATTGTTAACTAAATAAATTAAATAAACTGAAAAACGTAATGCTTTTCATTTTTGCTTTCTGCTGTCATCCTGCATTCCTCTTCAAGCTTCATAATTGCCATAATTTACCTTATCTATTTTTGCACATGCACATCTTCCTTTTGATTGACTGAAGAAAGACAACTTCACTCATTTTATTCTATTTCAGTCATAGCAACATTAACTACTTGATGATATAGAATACCTATAAGAACTAATAAAAGTCTTTGTGGCATTCAAGTGAAACAATGGAACCTGCCCCAATTTTTTTAAAAAATGACATGTTCTTGCTTTATTATGAACCATGACAGCTGTCAAAGAAATCTGATACCACATTGTTAATCATGCTACATATTGCTTATATATAATAGTTATTTAGTTTCATTGTATATAGTAATATACTAATAATAGAATTCTTTATTGGTCAAATATGATTGGACACACAAGAAATTTGTCTCCAGTGTATAAGCTCTCAGTGTACATACGAGCTACAAGTGATAAATCATAATAATAAAATGCAATAATCATAAATCATAAGATATAACACTCAATGATAGTCATAGGATACTAAATAAATGATCAACATAAATCATACCAGAATACTAAATAAAAACAATCAATATAAATCATAACAAGCAACAAAATTATAGTCATAAGAAGATAAGGAAAGAAGAAAGAGGAGGAAGATAATAGTAATACAGCCCTACTAGGTAGTGGGACAGTGTTGTGGGAATTAATTGTTTAGTAGAGTGATGGCATGAGGGAGAAAACTATCCTTGTGTCTAGAGTTGTTTTGGCATGAATGCCCTGTAGCGTCATCCTGAGGGAAGAAGCTGAAATAGTTTATGCCCAGAATGTGAGGGAGTTGTAGATATTTTCACAGCCCTCTTTCTGGCTTGTGCAGTATACGGGTCCTCAATAGAAGGCAGACTTGGTTATAATTATTTTTCTGAAGTTCTAACTATCCACTGAAGTCTGTGTCTGTCTTGTTTGGTTGCAATGCCAAACCAGACAGTTATAGAGGTGCAAATGACAGACTCAATCATTCCTTTGTAGAGCAGAACTATATGTTACAAAACTTTGGATTCCTGGACTATGGTCTGTGCTATCTCCAAGATGGGCTTTTGCAAGGGATGGGCTGCACCTCACAAAAATTGGGAAGAATGTTTTTGGAAAACGACTGGCTCAACTTATCAGGAGGGCTTTTAACTAAAATTAAGGGGGGAGGGTGATCAATCTTTTGGATCTTCAGGACCTAATTCCAAGCAAAAAATCCCTAGAAAGTAAATCAAATAATGAAGTAAGGAGGGGTGGGAAAGAAGACTCAAACACCAAATAGGAGACATAGGAAGCATACTCTGAGTCAGACATAAAGATCTCAGGTGCCTATATACAAATGGACAAAGTCTGAGGAACAAACATGGTGAACTTGAACTAGTAATACATGAAGGTAGGTATGATATAGTTGGAATATTGGAATAACAGAAAGTTGGTGGGATGAAATCCATGACTGGAACATACTGATAAATGGATACAAACTGTTAAAAAAAAACCAGACCCCATAAAAGAGGAGGTAGAGTATATGTAAAGGACATTGCTACAGAAATGCATGAAACCAAAGACGAAAACCTCCTAGAATGCATATGGGTCAATATATATTAAAAAAAGAATAACATGACCATAGGTGTATACTATAGGCCACTCAATCAAGCAGAAAAAATAGATGTCCTTTTTGCTAACCAACTAACAAATATATGCAGGAAACATAGTATAATAGTAATGGGGGACTTCAATTACCCTGACATCAAGACTAATTCTGCACCAACTGGGAAATCAAATAGGTTCCTAACTAACCTAGCTGACAACTTTGTTGTTCAAAAGGTAGAGGAGGGAACTAGAGGGACAGCCATACTGGACTTAATTATTACAAACAGAGAAGAAGTGATAGAGGGAGTTGAAATTGCAGGAACCTTGGGTGAGAATGACCATATCAGACTAGAATTCCACATATTGCAAACACGGGCAATAGAACATAATGCTATCAGATTTTTAAAAGAGCTGGTTTTAACAAACTCAGAGAGAACTTGGGGAAGGTTTCTTGGATGAAAATCCTAAAGGGGAAAACAACTCAAGAAGCTTGGGAAACTCTGAAAAATGTCCAGACCAGCACAATACCACTCAAAAATAAAAACAAGAAATCCAAGAAGAAACCAGCATGACTGCACAAAGATCTCTCTGACAAATCAAAAGATAAAAAGGACAAGTACAAAAAATGGAAAGAGGAATTTAACAGAAGAAATGTCAATATAAATCATACAAAAGAGTGATAAAAAGGCTGGTATCCTATGATTTTAAATACTAGCAACTTTCATTAAAGTTAGTACAACAATCCTCACAGCAGGAACATTATGAATTGGGACAAATTCAAAGCTTACCTTCTAAGGGAAACTGCATACTAAACATAATATGGCTAAATTCATCTGGGAAGTAGTTAAAATGTGTACTTTCTATTTGTCTTTTATAACAATAACGAGAATATTCATCTATCCCTGAAAGGTGTTGAATCCCCTACATGTGTTTCTGAGACAGATATGTGGATATCTGGCTCTGCTGTAGGCTTTCAGCTGTGTTCTTGGTTTCAGTTTTAACCATCTATTTTAAAGAGGTGTGCAAGAACAGTTGGAGTACCAACATTTCCTTACCAAAAATAAAACGTATATTCTGAGAGTTTTGTTCTGGGCATGGAATAAAGCACACAAGAATAAAATGCATCTGTTTTGAGTACAGCGGCTGTTCCAGACATAGTGATTGCATTTAATCTGACATTTTAAAAAACCAAACTACGGTATCTTTATGTCAGGTGTTATCAGCTGAGGCAATTGGGGTAATGGAGAACTAAAAAGAAAGAACAAACACAGTTCTGATTTAGTTGGTGGCTGATGGGGAATGGGAATTTTTTAAACAATTTCCATTCTGAATATTGCTGGAACTGGCGATGAGTTCATCTATTTCCTCTGAAGCTTCACCCACAGCATGCTATCTAAGTCCAATTCAACCCTTTTTATTTTATTTTAAAACACAGTATTGTCTGATAAAGCATGGGGAGAAAGACACACAGAGAGGAGAAGATTACCATACCAGTGACACTGATTGAGGTTTTCGCGTGTACACATTCTGGGTAAGCTCTTCTACCATACTGGTCTTCTGGTATGGTTACTGACTTGTGTATAGCGGCTAGCACTTGTTATTGGTGTTTTGGACAGATGAGAGATAATCTGGCATTGTAGTAAAAGGCATGAGACCGGAAACTAGGAGATTGTAAGTGTTAGTCCTGTCTTAGGAACAAAGTCAGAGGGATGTTTTTGGGCCAGTCAGACCTCTTCTAAACATAGTGCCAAAAAAACCTGCATGGACTTGTTCCTGTAGTCAACAAGAAAACTGACTCAAAGACTCCATATGTGAGTAGATTCTGACAAAGCAATAATGGTGAGTGTATTTTTTTGTTTGATAATTTTAATTAATGCTATTCATGCAGTTTAGTAGTATCTTTAAAAAACTGGTATAGACCCTGCCTGAAAACATTTAAGGAATTACACTTCACAAAAATGGAAGTCCAATTATATGCACGACTGACTGGAATGGGAAATGCTAACTAATTGCTGAACGAGTAGTGTTGATTAGGTGATCAGGAATTTGACCAACATGTAGGATACAGATTCTCAAGGTAAGGGTTCTTTGTTCTGATAGAGCCGCCCTGAATGATTTTTTTTTATTATGTCATCTTTTTTGCCAATCTTTCTACAAACTGTCTAGCCAAAGCAGTAAGCATGGACTTCCACCCCATCAAATTTCTGTGTTCCTGATATGTAAAGCAAGGGAGCAAAAGGCTCGTGTCAATTTCTTACTGTTTCCTATGGCTGGAACAGTTAGCTCTTTTTGAGTTTTATTTCAAGAGAAAACAGAACTTTCTAGCAGAGTTGGAACTCAGCCAGTTCAAAACAGACTAGGTGAGATGTTTGTTCTAAACTTGAAACAAAATGCATTTTTCATGTCATGTACTCAGCTATATTTGATACTTGCTTTTAAGCTATCCATACAAAGCTCAGAGTTTCATAGATAAAAAAGAAATCTGAACACCAGAAGAAAAACAAATATATACAGGTATTTTTAACATAATCAGTGCATCCCTACTCAAAGAAATACAGTTAATCACATGTAACCATGTACAATCTGGTAGCTCAAGGTATACACTGCTATAGTAAAAGGAAGAGATGAAGACAGCAACTGCAATAGCTTACAAATGTTATGTGAATAAAAATAAGATGATTTGACACCTGACCTGAAACAATTTAATTTGTTCTTTTCCATTACTTGCTGTTGTGACTTACATATTTTGGTGTTTAATAGTATTTAGCATTCTATAAATGCTATCAATATCAAAATATATTGTAAAGAACAACAAAACCTGTTTTTATGATCTACTACTGAGAAATAAGTACTTGATAAATGAGGATTGTGTTAATTTGTGATTAATTTGTTTCCCCTTGGTGATTAAACATCTGGCTAGATCATTTACACCTACCTGTTCTATAAACAAAACACATTACTATGCAACTGTAGCTTGGATATAAAAATTCAGATTACTAAAAGTATAATAGAATGTAAGCGTTGAAACAAATTCTAGAGATCATCTACTCTACTACTCTTAATACATTAGCATAGGAACCTGAACAGATGGCTGTCCAGCTTCTATTTAAATAACTCCAGTGAAGGAAAATCCATCACCTCTTGGGCAATCTGTTTTTATTAGATTTTTTTTAAAAAAAAACCTGCCTTATTTTTTTAATAAATAACTCAAGATTGGGAACATACCCCTCCTATTTTTCCCTCAACAACGATCCCGTGAAATGGGTTCTGTTGAGAGAGTGACTGGCCCAAGGTCACCCAGACGGGTTTCATGCCTGAGGCAGGACTAGAACTCAAACTCTCCTGGTTTCACTGTTGAATAGTTCTTACCATTATGTTTCCTGCTGTCCACCCAAACCATCCAAAGAGTCAATTGCTATGAGATGGGCTCATAAACTAATAAACACTACTTCATTGTTAAGTGAAACCCACTAATTCATGTTCTAGTGGACCACTTTTGAACAATTCTACCTTGACACTCTTCTCATATCTGAAAACAGCTATTATGTCTTCTGCAGGGTAAACATACACAATGCCTCCAACTAAATTTATTCTTTTGACTCTCATGACCTCACTTGTTCTCCTGTGATAATGTTTCTATTTATCAGTATCCTTCAGGGGAAGACAGAATGGGATATGATATTTGAGATGTAATTTTATCAACAGAGAGGGTGACTACTTCTTTTGAGCTTCTTGTTATATGCCTGCTGATGAAGTGAAAGTATTCATTAGGTCCTTCCTCCCTCCCTGCCTTCTCCCCGCCCCACTTTTGTTGCAGCTATATCACACTGTTGACTCATTTTCTCCTTTGATCCAACAGGGCATCCTGATCCTTCTAACATGTGCAAAATGGTCTCCCTATTCTATACTTGTGTGTGCTTGATGTTTCCTACTCAAATGATGGGCTATGTATTTCGTCATATTGATTTCAGCCCACTGTTCCAGCTTTTCAAGATCCTCCTGAATCTTGAAATGTATGTGTCAATGTATTAGCTAACCATTCTTCTTTGTGTCACTGCCAATTTTATAAGTACATTGAAAAGCATTGGGCTTAAGACAGAACCCTCTTATATGCCATTTGACATTTTTACAGCATTTTAACATACTGTACATCCATTGACATGCACTCATGGGGTAAGTTTGTTCAACCAGCTCAGTATTCATCCAGTGATATCAATATTCTGTCCATAATTTTCCAACTTTACTAGTAGGAGTCCATGGAAGACTTTGCTGAACTTGAAGTACATTAGCCATTGGATTCCCAGTGAACCACTCAATTGGTCACTCTATCAGAAAAGGAGATTGGCATGACTTGTTCTTGATAAATGGGCTTCATTTCTAAATGCTGATGAACTGAGTATTTAAAAATCTGTTCCAGTTTTACTAAGTATCAGTATAAATGCTAAACACTTAGCTTCTCTCCCCCACCCCCTGTTTTTAAAGACAGAAACAACATTCTACCCATTCCAATCTCCTGACATAATTAACATCCTTTAAATCTTTTTTCCACAGATTTCTAATTGTTTCCAAATGAAAACGAAACAAAAATTTGCTTTCCAAAACAAATAGAAAAGCAGAAATATACATGTTCAAAATATTTGCATCCTTGTTTTTTTAAAGCACCCTAATGAAGAATGAACTATGTAATCTAAACTTTAAATAAGAAAAAGAAATGGAATAAAGCTTCGATCTTGCTATGTATATAGAGATGAATGTATGGCAATTTATTCAATTGAACTTCATGCATCAGCACAGAAGCTCATCAGCTTAAATCTATCTACTGGAACCAACCTCTCCATCCATACTTACTAATCAAAGAACTAATGAAAACTAAACTTAATAAAAGATGTGAAAAGTAAATGGGGATGAATGGATAAAAGATTTACAGCATTTCTATTCAATCTCAATAAACTTATAGTGTTTGTGTTCTATGTAAAGTTTCAGGTAGGATATTTCAGTGTTGCAGGAGAGAAAAGCTAATTGTGTGCTTCACCATTTTTCACCTCCTCTAGCTCCCTGTGTCTACTGAAACATGACTGGAGGCCTCTCCTGAACTATGCAGGCTGAACTGCAAAAATTCTGCCAGTAGAAAGAAATTCCCCAAATCCAGCAAGGTTCCTCAGATCATCAGACTCAGTTAAAACAGGATCTGTTTCCGTTATATGAGCTAGTACAAGCAAGTCCAAGTCATGTGCCAAACAGGAAAAGGATAAAACTTCTGTGTTGTTCACTCTTTCCCTGCTTTCACCAGTAGCCCTTGCCTTCTACTGGTGAAGACTATCTAGCCTCTGAAGGTGTCAGCCACAGTTGTCAGTGAACATCGGCAAATCTGATGTCTAGACCACAATCACTAAACCATGAAACTCAACACTGCCCAGCAGATACCAGCTGTGAAAGCCTAGATCAGGACATTTTATTTTTTATTACACACTGGTAAGCCAATGTGGGTTAGTGGTTAGGTACTGAACTAAGACCTAGGAGACACAAGTTTGAATTCATCATCAGTCCTGCAAACTCCCTGGAGAACTTTCTCTCTCAGTTCAATCCATTTCTCAGGACGGTTGTTATGCAGACAAAATCAAGATCACCAGTAAGCCACATCTGAGATGTAAATCTAGCAAATAAATAAAAGTGAATGTTACTACAATTCTAAGTTGTATGCTGTTTAAAAATATAACTAATAGTGGGCATCTCTCAATATTATCCCCGTTTAGGTGAAATAGTAAGAAATTCCTAACAGTTTTTACTTGAATGAGCAAACCTGATTCTTGAAATTATTTCTGCATCTGTCTGAACAGCAGATAGGAAATCTGGATTTGCAGCTCCTTCTTTCAAATAAATAAGGAAACCCATAATTTTCTCCAAAAGCAACTGTATAAACCAGGAAAAGCATAGCCATGTTTCAACTGACCAAAATATAAATTATATTCATATTGGTCCAATTATTTGGATGTTATACAGGTAACTGTTTCTGACAACCTGTCTACCCAAATCTGTTTTCTAGAAATAAGAAACCAGCATCTTCCAATACTATTTAATTAACCATGGTTCAGTGAACCTAGCAAAATACTGCCATTGCATCTTCTTAAAGTCTCAAAGCACACACATGTGTGCATGCACACACACACACACACAAACCAGACTTGAGTCCTGGAGACTACTTACACAAGTCTTTGTAGTTTTCAGGGCTCAGAAAGAGTGATCAGCCCCAAATCACCCAGTTTTGTGCCTTAGACAGGACTAGAACACATGATCTCCCAGTTCCTAGTCTGGTGCCTTAACTACCACACCAAATCAGGTCTCTATAATGCACACTCACATTTCTTTAAATAACCCAGTTGTTTTATATCAGTTTGTTGTTGTTCCCCATCAACAGTTTTAATCAATCTGTATTCATTAGGCACATTGTAGAAAACATCTATGTCATATTTATATCCCACATACTCTGGTAACCCTGTCCACAGTGGTTAGCAAAATGAACTGGGCTCCCAAGGGAAATCAAAAGTATGATATGCCTCCTTGCTACTCTCTGTACAGGAATGATGCTATGATATCAAAGACCGGCTGCACATGAACATTTGGTTCTATAAAAGATTTCCAGGCTCATGGGTCAACTTTGCAAACTACTCCCAGCTGTCAGTACATGTAACATTACTGGTTGTGCATATATACATTGAGGGGACAGCTGGGAATAGCTTACAAAACAGAAGCCTGAATAAAGGTGGAAAAAAACCCTGTTTTTTCCTGTCTTGCTCTTGTACATTGCGAAGCACCACTTCTAAAGGATTTGTACAGCTGCCCAAGATAACGGTCTCCTTTGACATTTAGTAAAATATATAAAATAAAGCTAGGCTAATTTTGTCACTGAAATATACACTGGCTTTTTCTAGTGCTCTGTTGCTTTTCATATTCCAATATTTGAAAAGGACAAAGTAGATTGTGTGCACGCTTGAATGATGAAAAAATATTCTGTTTGCGTAGGCATGTTAAACACATATTCACACCTCCAATAACACTCACTAGCAATGTGGGAAAATTAATCATAGACAGAAATCTCAAAAGGACAAAGCAAATCATAAACTAAATTGAAAGTTAATTAGACTTATTTGCTGTATTGTTATTGTTGAGGGTATACATCTACATATGCAAATCTAGTCCGACCACTAGCTTTTTAAAATATAATACATGTCAATTTAATAAGCTTTGGAACAGTTTTTCCAAGGATATGACAGGAAGTCTCGTTGCTTATGACATTTGCAACTCCATCAAACAAAATGTTTTTAAATATTAAATAGAGTTTTTCTTCTAAAGATTGGACAATTGACCTAATAGCTCTTTCCCATCCCTCGGCCAGGTAGAAAATGATAATAAAATCTTTAAAACTACAAATCTCTTGCAACTGGCAGCTAGAAAAATTAAGGTGATGTACATAACCAAAGATATTACTGAATATTAGGGTCTAGAGACATAACATTAACTGGTTGCAGAGAGAAATATTGTAAGATTCATGTACAGTAGAACACCTGGTCACAACCATTATTTGTTCCATAACTTTGGTTGCAACCCGATTCGGTCTTGGCCCGAACCTAATTTTGGAAATTTGGTGCTTACAAAAAAAAAATGGTACGGAATGGGAAATCAAAAAAAAATTGTGAATTTTTTGGTCGGAAACCGATTTGGTCATAGTCAGAAGCGTTCGTGACCATATAAATGTGTAATTTTATGTTGAAAATGTCAGGCTTGGCATAAGAAAGACACAAACTATAAGAATTTCACCTGAGCAATGTACAAAAGCCAGATTTGGTACAGCAACAGGAAAATATTTCAGATAAAATAAGATCATGCAAATGTCACTTTTCTGTAATTGATACATACGATTATGTTTTATACCATTCTTCCCCATTTTCTCTGTGGAAATCATCGACAATTCTCTTTTTATGTTGATTTTTAAAAAAAGATTATTATGCAGTGAAAGGACGATAGATAATGAGCCTTCTTCTAGATTTCCAGTCTCTACCTTGTTTTATAATTTTTTTTTAAATGAATTTGGTTTTTATTTATGTGGCTTGCATATTGCAAAGTTGCAAAAGAAAATCTCCTTGCATTTCTACTTTCAATAGTGCCTCTGACCCTCACAAAATCTCTAGAGGCATTTTTGGAGAGGGGAATGCTTAATATTGTGATCAGGCAGGGCGAGAAGGAAAGCTTAACAAATAGTGGACGGTGAGATACTAAAGAAGGGATGAAAAGGAAATAGTGAGACACTGAAGAACAAATGACAAGGACTTAATGAGAGTGAAAGAGTTACGAGGCCTATAATCAATGTGTTTAAAAAGCAAACGTTATAGAGACAAGTTAAATGGAACCTGAGATGTAGCAAAGAACGTATTTCAATATTGAAGTGGTGGAAGAGGATCTAGTTCTTCTTTAGATCTATTGGATATGAAAATTTGAATTCAGTAATTAGGTTATAGCCAGAACTAAAGTTTGTTCTGACATCTTATAGACTGGTATAGTGAGAAGTTTGCACAGTTCAACAGATATAAGGAACAGAGTTTTCAACAAGTGGTCACGTCTATAAGCATCAAGATGGGGTAGTGCACATTAAATAGCATGAGTATAATCATAACTTAGACAAAGCTAGTTTAGAATGTTCCCTAGATCCAATTTGATTTAAGATGGAGTCCAAACCGCAGAATAAAATGACTGAAAATCCAATTGAAAGTGGGTTTCTGTTTTCTTTAAGGCAATGTAATTACCATTTTGAGGCCACTAACTGAGAACAAAGTTTGATTTTGGTAGCCATTTGATACCATGGCTGTATTGTTTCCTTTGTTTTGCTTGCAACTGGATAGCCCAGTGCGCCAGTTGTACAGTGTTAGAAGCTGAATTTTCAAAGCAATCTTTGTAGAATGAATCCAGATTTTGACAGTGCAAACCTTGAACCTATTGTTTAAGTATTTCCAGACAATGCTGTTCTAAAAGTTTTTTCTAACAAATAAATGGATCTCCTTTTGAACTAATGTTGAAAAAGTTTACATTGTATCTCACATATGTAAGGAATTTATTTCTTTTTATGTATATTTTGTTTTCTCATGCAGTCCTATTATTTTTCTGCATTATCATGCATATATATAGATACTTTGGAAGCATTTACAACCCTTGTGGGATAATAATTTGATTTTAAAAAGGACTGGCTTTTCAATATTGTAAAATCCTTAGAAGTATTATTACATAACCTTGAATATATGGTAAATGGTCTTAATGGTAATTGAAAATTTGCTTCTAGTAGTTATAATAATCAGAACAGAAAGAGAAATAAAGCAGGTACTCTGTTAATACCCCAATGTAGACTACTTCCATTCTATCAAAATGACCTTCTAATGAAAGACCAAACAAATAATAAAGAACTATATTTGTATGTGTAATATTCAATCCTATTTATGCTTCTGAGAATTTTCCTGTTTATTAATTTATAGCTTTGACTGCCATTTTAAAATGTGATTTCCTCCTTTATAATGACTATAATAAGAATCCTTTAAAAATTCATATTCTTTTAATTAAATGATTTGATAAAAAGACTTCTTAGGCAATTATAAGAAAATATCATGGTACATTTTAGATAATGAGGAGATACACTATAGCTACCATTCAAGCAGCCTTCCCACTATCTGTATTTTGGGCTTTTTATGATATTGCAGAGAATGGTTTAATTACATGATTGTGAACATATTAAACATTTCAGGTATTTAGTTTTCACTTTATTTATATCTCACCTTCCTACCCAGTTTGCAGGCTACAGACAGCTAATTAATAAAACGGAAAGTATAAAAATAAACATTTCAAAATGGATGACAACCAACACAATCTTAAGCATTTAAACCCAGGAGAAAGAGGTATGTCTTTAACTTCAAGTAAACTTGATGGTCTTAAACTTACATAAACCCTTCCATAGGCTGTTATCATTTGCATTATGATTTGAAGTATCTGAGAAACAGGAGGAAATTTTCCAGTTGTCAGGAAAGACCCCTCCCTCCCAAATTTATTTCTTTTTCAAAGTGCAGAATAAATGAGAGAGGTTTATAAGCTCATTTTAAGAGTTTTGAGCAGGAGAGAAGCTGGTAGTAGTAAAGAAATAAACATCTGCTAACTTTTACTTCTTTTATAATAAAAATCAGTATACTATGTGAATAGAAACCTGAAAGAAAGCAACTTATCAGATATGAAGGCATGCTCCCAAAGCAGTGCATGTTATTCTTAAGAAAGATTATTCAAACATTGTAAGATCTGCCATTTTCACATATATTTTTCCAGATGTAGCTTTTTTCATATCCCATCATTTGTTTTGGCACCACAGCTCTGTTAATTAAACTAAGTACCCTCCAGAAACATATTGTCTATTACAGCCTCCCCTTATTCTTCCCTCTCCCTTAACACTTAATTCACACTGCATATAAACAACTTCTAATTAATGAACATTTAGCAATGACAAAAAAAAAATGCTGAAAAGCTCAAAACAAGATCAAGAATTAAATACAGAATTAAAATAATTTTAAAATATGCATTCACAGATATCCCATTAGTGTATTCACCTTTAGCTTCCATCAAGCACATCATAGTCACTATTATCATTATATATGTCCCATTCAGTTGGGTACATTTTAATGCAAAATGGTGGATGCTACCCAAAGTCCTACACTTCTGTTTCCCCTCCCTTTTTTTCCACATTAATGTTTCTCCTCCCTTCTCCCCCTCCCCCCTTCTACATCAACCAAATATAGTCAATCTTTCTAAGCAATTGGGGGACATTGGAAGGACTGCAAAGGGCAGAAATAATATATTCTCTCAGCAACTTACAAATGGTACAGCTGAGCATAGCATTTTATCAAAAACAGAGAAAAACACAGGTTTTAGAATTATATTTTACATCCATTTTCCTCAATGTAAGTGTCTAAATGTATGGACTCTCAGAACAGCTACTAAAATGGCCATTAATGAAAATTCTGAGAGCAGAAGTCCATACTTTGTACATGAAAGTTTGGGGAACATTGTTATTGCTTTAGTAATTTTTAAAATGTTTACTACATTATACATCATGTAGAACCCTCTTTTCACAATAAACTATACAAAATTGCTTTGATTTACCCTTGACTTCAAGGCTGGGCAAGTGAGAGCATGTCTTAGTCTCTCACCGCACAGCACAGAAACATATCAATCAGCCCATGAAGAATTGGAATACTCTCTTGCTCCTCACCTTTCTCAGAGAGGGGAGAGATTCCATTTTTTGAATGCTGAGCAGTCTCCATTCAGACTGATAACAATAGGGAAGGACAGAAATTACATGATAAATTTACTCTTATCAACAGCAGGGAGATTATAAATCAACAGTGAGAGGGGAAGAATTGAGGAAATGATTCTGTGGGGAAGGTTATGGGAAGTCACTGTAACAATTCCCCCACTTTGTCTTAAAAATGTAGCCGCATTCATGGTCATCAGGCTTCCAGAATAATGGAACATGTACCTCAGATATATGGCATCCTGAATGCTATAGCAATAATTTGAGAAATATTGATATTGTTAACCATCTTAGTAAGAAAAAAAAAGATAAAATGCCAGTTACTAGAGCTAAAAGTCATATAGGACACAGATTTCTGGTAAGCTGATTTATTACAAGAATTAGGAAGTCTAGCAATCCCCTAATATAAAATGCAGACCCTCTTTATAGTAGAATCAATTACTTGCCGCTTCTTCCCGCCTATGGTGTAGGTGTAGTAAGTAGGTGGGCTCACATTTTGGCAGAAGGACTGGTTAGTCCCCTCTCTTTTGTTACTGTAACAAGCTGCTTGCTTCTAATATTTCCCAGAAGTACCTTACAAATAGACCCACACCACTATGTCATACTGTAATTCTCTAATCACTTTTGTTAGCACGAGCAAAATCTTGCATAATGCAGAAACAATAACTTTTAGAAATGCTTGTGTTGTGATTTCCACCAACTGGCTTTTTTTTTTCTAATAGTGGATTTTTGTTGGCGGTGGTTCTTTGTTCTAGCCAATTTTTTAATCTCTGCCACTGCTCTTTTATTATTTTCCTTAATCTATCTGCCTGAAAAGTCTGAGATCCAAAAACCAAGTTAGAATTCCCCAAATGGATTAACAGAATTTGCCAGCCACATTGCCCAAAACAGTGCATTTATATAAGCACAATGCTTAAGAATCATAAGAAAGTCATTTTAAGCATCTTACTTACCTTTCACTGGTGCTTTTAGAAATATCGGTATAATATTTAGTTTCCCTTCCAAATAAATTTTGCAACATTTTTTTGTCAGACTTGACACTCTTAAGCAACATACAATCTGTTATTCTCAATTGAAAAGCTTCCAGGAAGAACTAAAAATATTACAGAGAATGTCATTTATATTTTCCCCATCGATTCAGGATGTTCCATTGTTGTAAAATCCTAGCACATTTTTAACAAAGATATAGTTACAGAATTTCAGTTATTCACAACACTCAGCAATCAGTCTCTGTGCAGGTTTTTTTTAAATTTCCATTTAAGTGGCAGATTTTAAACTCTGTGCAAAAGGTGAAGCTTAGTTTATGTCAAATTATCAATATCAAGATCTAATTAGTGGACTTAAAGCAAAATAAAAAGACAAAACACTCCTTTATTGATATGTTTTGATAAAAATGTGTTCTCTTCTTCCAGTATTGTAAAGTACAGTAATAGTAGTTGGAATTCTTTTAAGGGTATCTAAGGCAATGTTATACATCAGAAATGTCAAGTTAGTTCACTGCAAGTTATGGTGACCTGAGGTACAAGTAGTACTCAACTTACGATCACAACTGAGCCAGAGGTGATATTCAGCAGGTTCTGAGCAGTTTTGGAGAACTGGTAGCGGAAATTTTGAGTAGTTTGGAGAACTGGCAAATACCACCTCTGACTGGCCCCACCCTCATCTATTCTCTGCCTTCCGAATCCCAGCTGATTGGCTGGGTCTTCTTTGGTTGCCCTGCACAGGAGAACGGAGCTGGAAAGCAGGTTAGTTGGGTGGGAAGGGAAGGGAGATTTTGCAGGAACTTTCCCCTCGAGTGGGGAGGGAATGGAGATTTTACAGCATCCTTCCCCTGTCATGCCCACCAAGCCACACCACGCCCAAGCCACACCCACAGAACCGGTAGTACAAAATTTGAATCCCACCACTGAATTGAGCCCAATATTTCTGTGCTAAGTGAGACAGATGAATTTTGCTGAAATTTCTGACCTTTTTGCCATAAACCACTGTAGTTGTTAAGTTAGCAACATAGTTGTTAGTGAATCTGGCTTCCCAATTGACTCTGCTTGTCAGAAGATTGCAAAAGGTGATCGCATGATCCTGGACACTGCAACCATCATAAATATGAATCAGTTGCCAAGCATCTAAATTTTGATCATATGACCAAGAGTATGCTGCAATGGTTGTAAGTGTGAAAAATGGTCATAAGTCACTTAGTTCAGTGTTGTCGTAACTTTGAACAGTCACTAAATGAACTTTTGTATGTTGACGACTGCCTGTACAGACAATGCAGTTTTAGCATACTAGATAAACCTATCATTGTGGTTTAATTAATAATTAAATTAAAATAACAATTATTATGATTTAATAATAATAATAAACTTCATTACGGTCATAGACCAGCAATAACAATTATTCATGGTGACTTAGTACAAGGATCCAGCCCATGTTAAGATTGGAAACTGGTAAGAAAACAAAAATTAAAATTCTATGCTGTAGATAATAAAAACTTAACATTTATAATCCACTATAAACAGAGTTGTAGTTGTACAGTACATGAGATTCATATCTGTAGAAAAGCATCAAGCTGTCATAACTGCCTCAGAATTCATTTCCTAAAGTGGAAATCCCTTGAAAATCAAGTTCTCATCCCTATGATTGAAAAGCCATTTTAAAATATGAGAGCAAAGCCTGAGGAAGGAAAGGATATCACTAAATAAATTGCTAAATAAGATTTATCATGGCCAGGAAATAAAGCTTAGCAGTCATGCCTGGTTCTCTATGTCTAATAGAAGCAGACTAATTGTGTAAATTAATTGTGAAAATGGTAAAAGAAATTGAGTAAAATTAGTTGATTTACATAATTGGATTCACTGGAGCACATTTTTTTTAGGTCCTGCATAACTAAATATCTCAATTTTCTGCATTCACACCTTCTTTCCAGCATGAAAAATTATCTTCATGTATTTTTACCTAAGAGCCCAGTTTTCTCATATCATCCATTTCAAGCATTCACTTTATTGCTTTCAGGTTGATATTGCATACCTGGCTGAAACAGAAAAGAGAGAAGAAATTTCAACTATTTTTTCAACTTTTTTGCCAATAGGCAAGAATGGGAACGACTTACTTATTTACTTACTTACTTATATCGTATTTCTACACCTGATAAATTATGACACTAGATAAATTGCCATTGAATTTCAGTATGGACACTGGGATTCTAATCATTGTTACTGTTGTGAGAACATTGTTCCATTGCATATAAATTTCAAAATTTATATTTTGAATATACTGAAAATATGTACTTTGTTCACTCTCACATAGAGCACATGCTTGAGCGAATACTGCATCCAGTTTTGGTTGCCACAATGTAAAAAAGATGTTGAGACTCTAGAAAGTGTGCAGAGGAGAGCAACAACGGTGATTAGTGTTGTCTGCATATTCTGCACCCAAAATACTACGTGTTTCTTTGGGATGGCTTAACATCATAACGTAAGGGTGGAAAAGATAAATAGGGGACTGGAAGCTAAAATATATACAGAATGGTTGCTGGAATTGGTTATAGTTTGATGGACTAGGAGTGACATGATAGCAGTGTTCCAGTATCTCAGGGGCTGCCAGAAAGAAGAGGGAGTCAAGTTATTCTCCAAAGCACCTGAGGGTAGGACAAGAAGCAACGGGTGGAAACTAATCAAGGAGAGAAGCAACTTAGAACTAAGGAGAAATTTCCTGACAGTTAGAACAATTAGTCAACAGAACAACTTGCCTCCAGAAGTTCAACACTCCAACACTCAAAGTTTTTAAGAAAAGATTGGACAACCATTTGTCTGAAATGGTATTGGATTTCCAAGATCCCTTCCAACTCTGTTATTCTGTTACATTACTGTACTTGTAATCAGCATTTCGTATCTATCAACTTAAATGGACATATTATTTATGAATGATGTTGGATCTATCTGGATTTATTTAGATAGAACATAGAACTTACTATATCTAATAAATATGCTCAATCTTTCTGTGACAGTCCCTCCCCCCCAAAACCAGGTCCTGTTGAATTTATATATCAAGGAAAGCTGGATTGGAAGATGTACCTTTAAAAAAAATTAAAATGAAACTTCAGCAATGTGAGCTGTGATGATGATACTACTATGATAGCCCAAAATGCAAAGGACCTACGAGCTCCGAGTAATGAAAATCAAAGGGCACAGTGGAAAATAATGAGACTAAAATTATATATAAACAAGACCCAACTAATGAAAACAGGTACTATAACAATGTCAATGATTTGACACTGAAGATACTGACGTGGTGGATAGGAAAAGACTCCTGAGAATACCATGGACAACCATAGAAACAAATAAATGGATCAAACAAATCAAACTAGAGATTTCATTCAAGATAGAAATAACAAGGCTCAAATTATTATTCTTCAGACACATTATGGGAAGCTCTCTGAAGAAAGCACTGATGTTGGGAAAGGTGGAAGGACAGATAAGAAGACAACAACCAGCAGCAAGGTGGATGGACTCAGTTCCAATAGTAGTAAGTGAGCCATTGGAGAATTTGAGGAATCAAGGATCAGATCATCATGCAGAAATTATATGTTGTTACTAAAAGTTAATACCAACTTGATAGCAAGCAATAGATCAATCATTAATTCCACATCTCAGAACATATATGTACAAATAATACCAACTAGGAGAGGGGAGATTTATAGCATTATGTTTCTCTTATAATTATTGTTGTACTACACTGTTGTGTTCTGTTTAGATGTGACTTGCCCTGGAATTAATCATTGGCAGACACTATAGATAAATCTCTTAAGTAACAAATGTGCAAGAGCATTAATACAAACTTATGCAAATAGAATCATTTACCAACTCTTCAGCTTAAAAGAAAGGACTTAAGAGAAAAATATAGTAGAAAATAATTTTATGAAAAACATTATTACCCAATTCAAGTAGGAAATTTTCATAAGGAGGTAAGCTTATCTACTAAATTCTCAGCTGGAGTTGGCTTCATCTATCCAAACATGGCCCAAGTGGATACACAGTGACTAAGCACACAGAGTAGTTTCAAAAGTATTGCAATTCCACCAACTCTGGATTTACTTGACCCTTCCTGCCAAGTAAGTGTCCAAGGCAATTGTAGGAAATGTTAAATGGCTTCCTGTTTATCAGACATATTAGCACTCTTTTCTAGACAGATGTCGCAATCTAAAACCATCTCTATCTATTGGACCGGATGGAATATGTGCCTACTTCTTAAGAAAGCTATCCACTGCCATAGCCAAACCTCTAAGCATAATCTTTGAAAAATCTTTCAGAACCAGCTCCTTGCCTAACCTATAGTCACAAGCCACAGTCATCCCCATCTTCAAAAAGGGAGACCCAAGCCTAGTTGAAAATTACAGGCCAATATCCTTATGCTGCGTCACCTGTAAAGTCATGGAATCAATTATTAACCAATCCATTATCCTCCACTTAGAGACAAACAACCTACTCTCCAATAAACAATTTGGTTTCAGAAAAAAACTATCCTGTAATCTGCAACTCTTACACTGCAAAAACATATGGACGACACAACTCGACCAGGGCAAAGCAATAGACGCAATCTACATAGACTTCTGTAAAGCCTTTGATTCAGTGGTACACGACAAACTACTCCTAAAAATAAAATCCTATGGTATCTCTGGACAACTGAATAACTCGATAGAAGCATTCCTGTCAAACAGACAACAAATGGTCAAAATCGGGAGCGTCCTATCAAATCCAGTACCTGTCAATAGTGGTGTCCCCAGGGCAGTGTTCTAGGACCAACTCTCTTCATACTCTACATAAATGACCTCTGCGATCATATTAAGAGCAATTGCGTTCTTTTCGCTGATGATGTAAAGCTGTTCAATACCACAGACAATACTGCTACCCTTCAAAAAGATCTTGACTATGTATCTGAATGGTCAAACAAATGGCAACTTCAAATCTCAACAAATAAATGCTCTGTCTTACATATTGGCAAAAAAATCAGAAAATAAAATACAAGCTGAATAGTCAAGAACTTGTTGATGACCCAAGCTCTGTAAAGGACCTTGGAATACTCATCTCTAATGATCTAAGTGCTAGAGCCCACTGCAACTACATAGCCAAAAAGGCATTAAGAGTTGTTAACCTAATCCTACGTAGCTTTTCTCTGGTAATATCACACTACTAACCAGAGCATACAAAACATTTGCTAGACTAATACTCGAATACAGTTCATCAGTCTGGAACCCTCATTACGTATCTGATATTAGCACAATTGAGAAAGTCCAGAAATATTTCACAAGGAGAGTTCTCCACTCTTCTACTCGTTGTAGAATACCTTATGCCACCAGACTTGAAATTCTAGAACTAGAAAACCTTGAATTACGCCGTCTTCGGTCTGACTTAAGCATGGTATATAAAATCATACATTGCAATGTCCTACCTGTCAATGAATACTTCAGCTTCAACCATAACAACACAAGAGCACACAATAGATACAAACTCAAAGTAAACCGCACCAAACTTGATTGCAGGAAATACGACTTCAGCAACAGAGTGGTCAACATCTGGAATACTCTACCCGACTCTGTAGTCTCTTCCCCAAACCCCAAAAACTTTAACCTTAGACTGTCTACTATTGACCTCAACCCCTTCCTAAGAGGTCTGTAGGGGGCGTGCATAAGCGCACCAACGTGCCTACCGTCCCTGTCCTATTGTTTCTCTTATTCTTTTATTTTTCTTATATGTACCCATTTCATGTACTCACAACTATGTATACGCTTATACTTATTATCTTGTAAACAATTGGCAAATCAAATAAATCAAATAAATCAAATTTTCATTCCTTCTGAGAACAGCACCACATTATTGAAATTGATCAATCACATTCAAGGAAAAGAGGGGACTGTGTGCTGAGTGAAGAACAATTAAGCCTTGATTTGGGGAAATGCTTTTTTAAACATATTAAATCATAATGATATCACAGACCTTAAATATAATCAGGGATGGGATTCTATTGGGCGAAGCAGATGTTCAATTTACATCTGGTTCATCGAACTGGTAATTGAACCGACTAGCTGGCCCTGCCCGCCCCACCCCACCCCTCCCAGGAGTCTCCATGCGGCTCGTTTTGGATGCAGGTAAGTGCCGGGTCTGCACGGAGGTTCTGGGAGGCCGAGAAATGGGCCTTCCAGAAGTCCGGAAACGGGACTGTTTCCAGCTTCCAGAGGGCTTCCGGACCCTGTGGAGGCCCTTCCAGAGGCCCGAGAGAAGCCTCCAGATCCTGGGGAAGGCAAAAACTGGCCCTCCTGGAAGTTCCAGTAGGCCCACCATGGCCACACCCACCCAGCAACCGAGCAGCGAACCAGTCGCTGGGATTTTTGAATCCTACCCCTGAATATAATCATCTTTTTTGTACCATAACTCATACATCTAGATTCTAGAAGATCAATATGATAGAATGTAATCAATGTTAAAAAAAGAAAACTATGATCTTAAACAATTCAACTTTATTTTCTCTCTCCTCCCTAAGAATCCAAGCATAGTCTTTCAGAATTCACTTGGGGCTTATCTCTGGATATAGAACTTTGAAATGACATTAATCCATGATTAAATCGCTACATTAGGAATGTTGCACAGTAAGAGTCTTCATCAGGCAACACTTTTCACTTTTGTGCATCAGGCCAGACTTTTGTTTCCTTAGAACAGCAGGGATAACATAACAGACTTTTTTGTAGAGTCCCCTAGGACTGAAATTTGAAAATTATAATATGATGAAATAAAACATAGTTTGTTCAGACATTAAACCTCTAACACAGTTGCCTGAAGGCTAATTGGCACTGTCTCAACACTCTGCTAAAAAGAAAACAAACCACAAAGTTCCCAGACCAGGTATGGTTACTTTGGTCATCTTCAAGACACACAATATTTTGATTTGGTTTGAACAAACCATAGTTATAAATTTTGGCATTGTTTAATATAATGTGTATGCCCATAATTTTACAAATTCTGCTATTTCTATATCTATTATTTTTAATTGAAGGAGTATTTATTAAGAGTATTTTATTCAACACTTCTGAATAATAGGATAAACCAAATCCTTCTGATAATTAGTTCTTAGAATACTCAAAAGAATACAAAATATTATAATAAAATATGTATTTTTGATGACTAAAAACCTATAGCCAAGTAATTTGAAAGCCGTTTTGGTAAGACAGAATTCATAATGAAAAACTACATATAAGCAAAGATACAGTGACAACTGTTTTACAAAACCCATTCAATTAAAAAATTCAAAAAATGGTTTACACTTAAAAAATCTATTGTTAAATCTCATTTCTTTCCATTTAATTGCCAAGCACATTACATGAAATTTCATAAAGCAAAATTTTTAAGGAATGTAGAAGAATATTTGTTTTTATTTACACTACTCTCCTTTTTGGCAAATATGACTTTGTATATAATTATATTCCAGAATTGAGAAAAATGAAAATTTCCATTATTGTAAGGGTGCTGCATTATAGACTGTACATGAACGACAATTTTTATACAGTTATTGTCAAATAATCATTGAATAATGAGAGATAAATTCTTTTTTATTTATAGTAAACGGGTACACAGTGATGGTTTAGTTCCATATAAACAATGAATTTTTAAGTTAAATTTAATGTAGAAGAGATCTATCTTTTACGTGACTCCCAGGTAAAGAAAAATAAATAACCTGCATGTGCCAGAGACAATCTACCCCAAATCAAGTAGCACCTAAATCGGGCCCCTATGGTTCAGAATGGGAAAACAAATTATGCTTGTAACCCTATTCACAAACTCCACCTTATCTAGGTTGAGACTGAAGTTCCTAGAATTGCAAATCCATTACTTGTTCAACATTTCTGAACACTGTAGCTCAAATATATCTAAAGGGTATCTGGCTAGCAAAGGCTGTTTTCCTGAAAATGAACTGTACTCCTATGGAGTGAATATGTGTTTTCCCGTATCAAATCTGATATTCAGAAATGATGAACCATTTTTATCCCATCATATATGGCGAGAGGTATGCTATGAATGCTGCCTCTCAGGGAACTATACTTGGCAGAGAAGATCTGCCCAAGGAAGGCAGGTCTTCTCTGCTGTGGCATCCATCTTATAGAACATTCTCCTCCCTGAAGTTAGGTCAAGTTCATGTCTCCTTATTTCTGGAAGTTCCTGAATTTATCATTAGGTCTGGGGCAGGGGTGGGATCCAACCGGCATAACAACTGGTTCGGGGAGCATACGTATGCGTGCCAAACGTGTGCTGCATGCGCACTACCGGCTCCAGCAAGCATTTACCTTCTCCAGCTGACAAGCGGCACTCAGCTGTGCCATGCCCAGCAGCTGAGGAGGATAGGCGCTAAAACACAGCCACTAAAGGACACCCTAGAGCCCAGGCGGGCGGGAGGGCCAAACAACAGACCAAAACCTGGTCCCAGCGAACCCGTTCAGTGTCAGCTGTTCTTCAGAGCTACCAGTTCTATAGAACCAGACCAAACCAGTAGGATCCCACCCCTAGTCTGGGGGTCTCAGGGGTCTGGGTGAGACAGCACCCTTGTTGATCGAATCTCTTATATGTGTGGGGTTTGTTTAAAAAAAATACTACTGTGTTTGACATATTTATTGTTTTTTATGTTTTTTGTTATATGCTGTCCAGAGTCACTTCTTGTGGGTGGCCACGTAGATTTGATACACAGATAAAGAAATTGACTGCTGCTACCTAAAAATATCTCTCATCTTATAAAAATTACTTCATTAAAAAATGAAAAAGCTGATTAATTTTGAAAAATCTGCAATTCCTACGTCAAAACAATTTGACATTCATTTCTGAGAATAATCACTGAATATTGCATGTTAATTTTTTTTCCAGTCTCTATGTATGACTACCCAAGTGTTTCCAGTAACTGAGACTAGAAATACATTATTAATTCTGCTGTATGCCTTAAATGTCTATGTACTAACTCCAATTTTCCTAAATTTACCTAAACTCTCATCAAATATTCAAGAGACAAGAGATATACACCTGCATAAAAATTATAAATGCAACTTTCTGTCTCTACTAGAGGAAAGAACCTAAGGCCAAATTTCCCAATCAGTTCACAGTATTTTCTTATACACTAGTCATATGACAGCTATATTAGTTCACAATTATTTTTAAGTTTTGAAATTCCAAGCATTCTGAAAAGTGCTTCAATGCATGTAGCATCCACATGACAGAAAGTTATATAGTTATAACTGTAAAAGAAGAAATGGTTGAACCTGGGAGTGGAGTGAGAAGTGGGATTAGCCTAGAATTGTTACATAGCCACAAGCAAACTAAGTTTGACACACCTTGAGTGCCATTGGCCATTATCTAACTCTAAGCAAATGCCAACTATTTGTTCAGAAGATTCCGGGGCATAAGCTTTAATAATAAATCATTTTAATTGAAACTTCACATATGGTCTTTTGTGCCTGACAATACGAATGACAATACTAACATGACTACCTAGCCGCTGTTTAAACACTTTTCATGGAGAATCTACCATAATCTTGAGACATTTGGTTTGATTGTTATTTCTAATTATGTTAATTGTATTCCAGGTAATATGGTTATTTAGCTTTTATTGAACCAAAATTACACTATGAAAATCACTTACGTGTAATTGACCTTCTATTTAAAAGACTAGGTTTATGATTAAAAATGTTCAGTGATCAGGATGCTTGGTTATTTTATATTACAATAAATTATTGTAAACATGAATAGAATATTACATCCAAAGATGCTTTTTATTATTATGCATTTAAGAAGGTCACATAGTGACCAAATTATCTGAGATAGCAATTTGATAGATATGTACTCACAGGTTTTTATTTTCACTAGTTTTTTGGGGAGTAAAGAAAGGGGAAAAATTTATTTTATTAACCTCTAACACCAAGGTGTCCATTAACATCTTACCAAGTCTTTGGCATTCATTAAACAAATATAATACTTTAAACAACTTTTATGAACAACTCATTATTTTACAGTTTCAAAAGCTGCTATTTTTACCCCAATCCTGTCTTAATCCTGGTCCAAGGATAGTGTTAATCAATCAAGACTGTCCAATTTAATGACATTTTGTTAATGGATGGAGAAAATGTTGGAAAATATTTCTATTAACTATGTTAATTGATAAGTTTTGTAGGTGCCAAGTACATGTAAGGCTTTGAGACCCTACTCAAAGCAATTCCAATCAGTTATTATTAAAGCCAAAGAAGTTTACTAGCTCACCACATAACTCCCTAAATAATCAACAACATTTGCAGGCATCTTTCAACTAATATAGTGTCTTATCAGCAGTCATGTTGAAATTCCAATGCAAACACCTCTATCCCCAACCCTAAGAAATACTATTTCTTCAGCAACATATTATTAATAAGTTGATTATATTATATTTAGCTACAATGTCAATTAGACTAATTGGTCTATAATTTGAAGCATCACCCTTATCATCAACTCTACTTAATCTACACCCAGTTTTAAAAGAGACATGAATTCAGATTTTAATACCAAGTAACAAGTGAAAGAACCAAAAACATTTCAAATCCATATGTTTCTGTGTTCTTTTGTATACATTTTTTCCAGTTTGCACTATTGTTTTTTTTCTTTTAATTAAAACAATACTTCTTTAGCTAGCAGCTTCAGTTTTATAGGGTAAAAGTAAAAACACATCTTGAAGTAGTTTACTATTGGTAGCAGGAACAGCATGCAAGAAACTGGATTATCTTTGCCAAAGAAATGTTCAGGGCCATATTTAAATAGATATCATTTAAATGTAGACTTAGTTGTATTTTGGATGACTCTAATCATGCATGGCAAATCTGAAGGAATTCAGCATAGATTTTGTCTCTGTTTAACATTAACAATGAATAGTAGGCTCTCAAAGAACAGAATATATAACTATTATTCTACTTTATGAAAAGCTTATCCTATGAAATATACCCCAGTCAATTTGTTATATATCATCATCAAACATCATGCTAGACATTGTTATTATAAATTGAGAGTTGACTATGTTAAGTGAATAATAAAACAATGAATTTGCGACATTACTCTATAAAACTCTTAAGTCTGAATTCCAGTTATCCACTTGTAAGAGTCTATAACATTAACCTTATCTTTATTTCATATTTAATTGTAGTAGTAGGCAGCTAGTACAACTGGTCAGCAGCTGCCAAGAGGAGACTGAACTTTAATATTCCAGCACAGAAGTCATACCAAGTACCAGAGAGACAAGCTGGAGTAGGTCAAAGAGGCCAGCTACTAAAGTACAAGCAAAAGACTGATGGCCAAAGAGCCCAATAGAAGACAAAGATGCAACTGGCATTGAACTATCATTTATTTATTTATTTGTTTGTTTGTTTGTTTGTTTGTTTATTTATTTGATAATCGCTTACAAGATAATAGGTATAAGTATATACATAGTTATGAATACATGAAATGGGTACATATAAGAAAAATAAAAGAAACAATAGGACAGGGATGGTAGGCACATTGGTGCGCTTATGCACGTCCTCTACAGACCTCTTAGGAAAGGGGTGAGGTCAATAGTAGACAGTCTAAGGTTAAAATTTTTGGGGTTTGGGGAAGAAACCATAGAGTCAGATAGAGTATTCCAGACATTGACCACTCTGTTGCTGAAGTCGTATTTCCTGCAATCAAGTTTGGTGAGGTTAACCTTGAGTTTGTATCTATTGTGTGCTCTTGTGTTGTTATGGTCGAAGTTGAAGTATTCATTGACAGGTAGGACATTGCAATGTGTGATTTTATATACTATACTTAGATTGGACCGAAGGCGGAATAATTCAAGGTTTTCTAGGTCTAGAATTTCAAGTCTGGTGGCATAAGGTATTCTACAATGAGTAGAGGAGTGGAGAACTCTTCTTGTGAAATATTTGTGGACTTTCTCAACTGTGCTAATATCAGATACGTAATGTGAGTTCCAGACTGATGAGCTGTATTTGAGTATTGGTCTAGCAAATGTTTTGTATGCTCTAGTTAGTAGTGTGATATTACCAGAGAAAAAGCTACATAGGATTAGGTTAACAACTCTTAATGCCTTTTTGGCTATGTAGTTACAGTGTCACACAGATAAGTTAGAGCTGGCCTACAGCAGATACATCAATACTCTACCCAGTAACCAGTTAAAAGAGGCCACGTGAATGAGTTAGAGAGAACTGGAAGAAGCCCAAAGGCTTCATAGACCCAGAAAGCATCACCTTAGAAGCAACCCAAACATGAATTTCAAATCTCCCAATTCCAGGTTTCTCACAATAGCCTTACATATTCATTGCAATATCTTTAAATATTCTTCCAAATTTCAATGAATATTTAAAAGAAGTGGGGTGACATGGAATTATAGTTAATAAAGGGTGAATGTGATGAAAATAAAATTGTAAATTGTAAGTATCCATCTTTTGAAAAATACCAATTATTTCCCTTCAAATTTTATGAACTGTTACTCATATTTACCTACTGCTATTTTTCTTCAAGAAGTTCCAAGATTAATTTGGTGGTGTAGTTTTTTTATATAGCCTACATTTTCTTCAAAAATAATTTTTCAATAAAACCTATTTAAAATGCCCCCCCAAAACCAAAATAATTATTTTGGCATTTATGAAGTAGATAGGCATTTTTTGGACAACTATGAATTGCCATTTCCACTTTTATATTCTTAAAAATAGAGAAATTGATTAATAAATGAAGAATATTCTTATCCAAAATTCTTTGACTACTAGATTATTAAGATTACAATTAAAAATATAGATACCTATATAATCAACCCATAGCAAGCAAAACTCCGAGGCAGGTAGATTCTTCAAAGAATAGCTTTATTGGATATATCATATTGACAAAGATCTGGTGAAAACTGACTCTGAAGGTTCCCGCAGTTTTCACCTAATTAAAAGTCAAAGTTTGTCACTTTCTGAAAACAATAAGTCACATGGTCAAATCCCCCCTCCCTATCCCTCAGCTTCAATATGAAGCTGTCGAGATGGCTTCGGTCAGGTCAATTTCAGGGTTGACAAGATTGTTTCTCAAAACAATCAGTCACATGGTCAAATCAAGCTGCCATCTGGTTGTGTTAACTTTACTCCTCCTCTCTCCGACCACTTGTAAAAATGTCCTTGGTTCTCAGGAGAAAGTATTTTGTTTTAGCTACAAAACCCCAGCTATCTCTACCCCCCCCCCCATCCCTCAGGTTCAGTGTGGCAACACTGAATCCTCAAAATGGCCTCAGCCAGGTCAGCTTCAGGGTTGACAGGTGGCCCCCCCTTAATTGAAAAGGGCTTTCTGCAAGGAAAAGAAATTTTACAGAGGTTATTCAAGGTTCACTCTAACACTCCACCCCCTGGAGACTCCTTACATTTCTGGGGGTATGTGTCATGAACACTTTAACCAACCTATCTGTCTTCACATCCCAGCTCTTGACCCAGGTAGCTTCGGAGAGTGAATACCTCTTCCATTGCACTAGGTACTGCAATCAACTCTTATATAATCTAGAATCCAGGATTTTCTTTACCTCATAATGCATTTCCCCTTGCACCATTATTGGTTTCAGGCCTGATCTGGGAGCCTACCACCAGCTTTAACAAGCTGCTATGAAAAACCAGATGCACTTTCCCTAACAAGCTACATTATCACTTTTAAACTGGACTTAAGTTTGCATCTGCAATTTATTACTCTACTGAAATTTATTTTACTAATCACACAACTGTGCTGAAGTCACCTACCGTAGTGTGTAATATATGGTTTACACACTATGGTAGTTATGTGTTTATAGTTTTATAGTTATGGCTTTCATCTATGAGTATTAACAGATAGAAGTGGGAACTTTTATTTTAGCTGAATAAAGAGATAATCTATTTTTCCCTTATTTTAATGGGACTTTCTGTCACTCATGCCCTAGTCACCTCCAGATTAGATGACTGCAATGCACTCTACATCAATCCTGACAGGAAATATCAGTTGGCACAGAATGCAGAGACGGGAGCAGTTACATGTGCTTCTAGAGCAGTGTATGTTACACCTCTGTGCCAAGTTTACTGGCTGCCAGTTTACTTTCAGTCCAATTCAAGGTGCCATGTTTAACATTTAAAGCCCTTCATGAGATAGGAATACTTAATCTGAAGGACTGCATCTTCCTGGTTACATCAGCCTACTAGATTAGGAAGAGTTGGCATGTTGCATCTACCATTAAGCTAGGGATGTTCATTTGGTGGATCACAAGAGATGTGCCTTCTCTACTGTGGCACTCACCTTATGAAACTGGATGACTCCATTGTTGAGGTGGCCATTTTTATCCTTCCTGAAATGTGGTTTTTATGATTTATTTATTAATCAAATATATATAGCTGCCCAAAGTCACTTTCAATAAGATGGGCAGCTATATACATTTGATTAATAAATAAATAAATGTCCTTTAGAACTAAACTGAAACAATATCAACAATAGCAATTAGTCATATAAATTATAATAACTCTTGTGTGATCACCCATAAAACAATTTTCAATCAAAAATTAATAAATGTTCACTTTTACACTGCTCCATAAAATAAAGGCAAAATTGTAGTCACAAATCCAAAGCTGGAAAAATGCCCATGCTTTCTATGAAATTAAATATTTGGAAGTTCATTTCCAGTGTCTATAGTGCATTATCAATCACCACTCAATCCTGGTATTAAACAAAGGGAACAACTTTTATTCTAGATTTAAATATTAATATTACACACACACACACACACACACACACACACACACACACACGGATTTTTTTCTCTATTTTTAAATAGCCAATATAATAGAGGGAGAGTAAATTATTTGACTATATCCAGACCCAGATTAAAGTCTGGATCCATCAATTTTGGGCCAGCTGCTCTCTATCTATCTAAACTACCATAGTTACTGTGTATTTAAGAAATGTAAATGGATTTGAATAATGATGACTCCATCAGCATACAATAAACAAATGACAAATCAGGATAAATGAAAACAACAGAAATTAAAGGGACAATCTGGAAGCCCAACTGATTACACCACTCTGGGTAGGAACTACATTCTTTGGGCCTTCAGGCCCAAAGAAAGAACCAAATTTTTGTGACTTTCAAAAGTACATCAGGGTTGGGGCCAACTGAATATAGGGCAGGTACTATAATGGAAAAAGCATGGCTCCTTGGCTCCTGGCAGGTGACATTTCTTCAAGCAAGGGCCTTGTTACATGTCCAACCTACCTGGGAAGATACCCATCTGGAACAAGTGATCCAACAAGTGATCAAACTGACAGCCTGTGGGCCGGATGCATCATGCTTAGGCCACACCCACCCTGGCTCCACAAAGGCAAAAAATGTCACAATAAGTCATGATATGTCATGTGACATGGAGTTTGACACCCGTGTCATCTAGAATTTTAGTGAGAACAAGCAGCCTGAATAATACCTGGAAATTTATCATTGCATTTTGACAAGTAGTAGTGTTATATGAGAGTATAACAGCAGAAATCCCATCTGTTTCCTAAGGTTCAACCTCACTAGTACAATCTTGACCCCAGCTCTCTGTGAGATGGTCCCTGGGAAAATCTCCAGAGCCTTATCCAGACCTGCCATATGGTCATCATAGACAGTAGCTGAAAGAAGAAACATCACATACGCCGCTCTGAGCTCCCAAAGGGAAGGTTGAATATAAATCTATTATGTACATTTTAAAAACTTTTCATTTGGTCTTGTCTCGATGAAATGCCAAAGTCAATTTCAAAGATGTATTTTACGTTTATTCTATATGATACAAATAAACTCTAGTAATCTATGTAATATCCATGTCAGCCTTGGAAGCCATATTTTACTCAGAAGCTTCAAGGCTGCCATATTTAGTGCCTGGGAATTTGGGAGGGGGGATTTCGTAATAAGGTAGAAGATTAGACTCAACAGCACTCTTTCTCAGAGAATCAAGGCCATGTTGCCCTGCCCTGGAGAGGCGTGCCTGGATGAATATCTCCAGTTGGGGCAAAGTTTTGATTGGGCCACGTGATGGACTGATGGGTGCAGGGGATGGCACTTTGAATTTCTTTTGGGAAGGAAAACCCGGCACTCTCAGGTTTGGGTTTTCCCAGATGTGCCAATATGACTTCTCTAATAAATTCTTGCTTGGGTGAACTTTGTTTCTGAGTGATGAATGCAAATGGAGAGTTTGGTTGGAGCTCTGACAATCCACCCGACTTGCACTTTTCATTGTGGATTTTTCAAATTGGAACCACAGAACATAGTAGCTAAGAAGTTCACCATTTTAATGAGAAAATTGGGATGAAAGAACTAGCAAGATCTAAGACTTAGTTTAAAAGACAGAAAATGCATTTCCTTCTGTGCAGTCGAAAGGAAAAGGATGACCTGTAAAGTGCTCCTCCGGGCCAGTAAGGAAGTTAATTTGAACTTTAATATCACACAGAAGTAAACTGCAAACTTTCACTCATTACATTTATATCCAGGAGCAATCTCTCCATTTCCGCCCCACCCCCCCAACAAAACCACTATGAAGTAAATCAGGCTGAGGGATAGAAACTTGAAGTATCTGTACCTGGATCTCCAATTATCACAGATCTCAAGATAAATCAATCATAGTAGATCTAGGCTAACAGGACTTTTGAAAGCTGATGTGGAATATTTGATGAGTGATTAAATAATCCAGTCGTAGCCTCCTATTGATTGGCCATGACATGCCCAGTTTTTCAAACCACTAATGATTTGACTCAGAAAAGGAGGGGGGAATTGGCCAGATATTTGATTAACTCCTACAAAAGTAAAAAGCATAACGAAGAAAAACAAAACAGTTGTGTCTTGATTGTGTAAGGCATGTTGAAGTAGAGAAATTTTGAAAGGCTTTCAAGATTCTACTAAATTTTGTTACATAACAAAATCCAATAATTGTGTTCCTGCTAGTGGTCAACAGGCCATAGCCTCAGAAGTACTTATTCTTAATGCATTATTAACAAATAAAGTACATTTTAAATGCAAATATGAGCACTAAAAAAACACAAATAAACATAAAGTAAAGCCATAATTTATAATATATTCCTTTTAACTAAATATGAGCAGATATTATTAAACATACCACAGATAGCAATGGCAGACTGAATATTAAAAGAGATAGAAAGATCCTTGCCAAGATCCATATTGCAAATTTTACTACAGGGGAAATAATGTTATTATGTTGGTCTCTGGAGCTATGGACTCAAACTAAAATTAATCCTTTTCTCAGGCACAATTTAAAGAGAGTATTCTTAATATCTGAAATTATCAAAGATCTGACATCCGTTCATAAAACCAGATTGTACAGGATGAATTATTCATTGTAACACTTTCTATAATATTCATGCCAATGTCAGAACCTTAACAGATTATAATTTGCACAGTTTGTGGCATCAGTTACTGGTTTTGAAATAAGTATAAATCCCATAATATGAATGTAGGTAGGGCCTCTTTCTCAAAAAACTTATTATTTATTTCTAACAACAATCAGATTCTCCTTATCTTATTTTAATACCATTCAGTAGGAAAGCTGCCCAGCCAAGAGCTTCCTAGTTTTCATTGATTTGATCTTATCCAATATTTCCTGTAAAGTTAAAGATGAAGATAAATCCTGGATGAACATAAAAAAAATCCTTGGAAGATTTCTGTTAAAAATCCATTCAGGTCCTCAATAGGTGTATTTTAAAGTATAAATGTGAACAGAACCCCATCAACTGAAACTTAATTTATAGTTCAATTTAAGTATGTCCAGAAAACCTTCACATTTAAACATCCAACACTATACTCTTACTGTTGTTGATGAAAGAGATGGGGTGGGAGGGAGGGAGAGAGATTAAATTTCTGAATATCTACACAGAAAATCTAAGTTTGACAGTAATTTATGAATTTTATTCCAGTGATAGATTATATTAAAAACCCTACCCATAATTATGTGTATTTATTAGCGAAAAAAAATTGTTAAAAATTGTATAGAATGTTTGTTTTGCCTCTAAATGGACTACTTAAGCCAGGGGTGTCAAACTTGCAGCCTGCTGGCCAGATGCATCATGTGCTGACCACGCCCACCCCGTTTTAATGAAGGGGGGAAAGTCGCGTGACAACAATGTGATGCTGCCAGTTTTAGACCCCTGATTTAAGCTACCCATTTCCATTATTAACCATCAAAGGGTATACAATAATAAAAATATCCAAAATATTTCTCAACTATAAATTGGAAGGTATCTTAGTAATTACTCCCCTGAATATTTCAAAATTTCCACATATATATAACTGTTTTGTTCATTTCCAAGAGAAAGGGAAAGGGAAGGGGAACGACAAAGGAAAGGACAGGAAAGGAGATGGGGGGAAGGGAGGGGAGGGGAGGGAAGGGAAGGGAAGGGAAAGGAAAGGAAAGGAAAGGAAAGGAAAGGCAAGGCAAGGCAAGGCAAGGCAAGGCAAGGAAAGGAAAGGAAAGGAAAGGAAAGGAAAGGAAAGGAAAGGAAAGGAAAGGAAAGGAAAGGAAAGGAAAGGAAAGGACCCAATTTTACAGGCTTCAACAAGTTCAATTTTTTAAAAAATAAAATCTCTTAACCTTTAACATTTCATGATCCTGCACAATGTTAACATTTAAAATAAAAATATTTTAAATATGTAAGTTTTATAGTGAAAAGAATAAGCAAAAAAGAGATTTCTTTTCTAACAAAACATTGAAAAAAATCAGCGTAATATTGAAACAAGGCAATTAAATTGCATATACTTGTTTATGTATACACATACATATTTGTATATATAAAATATATCCTGACACTTCAAAATTGTTGTAAATGTTTTTAGAAGAAATAATAAATATTTGATTAAAACTAAAATAAAAGACAAAATTACTGCTTTAGAAACTTCAGGTAAAGATGTACTTAGGTGTTTCATTCTCTTTCTCTATAGATTTTTAAGTTAAAAAATGAAAAGGCCAAAAAAGAAAGGGAAAAGACCTACATCACTGTGTAACAACAAAGTAAACATGTTAACCTGTGATATAGCTTGGTAAATTAATGGCAGGATATAAACAAATACATACATACATACATACATACATACATACATACATACAGTTTTAAAATATGGAGCCTTGGTCTTTTTGGTAAACACCCCTTTTTTCTCCATTGAGGTATTGTTTATCCTTTGCTTTTGCTGTTGTTTACTAATAGTTTCTTTCATTTAAAAAGGTAGCTATCCAAATTTGTACACTTTCGGGGCGGGGGGGATGATAAAATTTAACTATGGTTACAGTGCCTAGTCAAGAGAGTTGTTTTGCAAAACTAAACAGAACAAACAAAACAAGTTCCGCTGTAGCCAAATGGTTGGACTTCAAGATAATCAGAGAATTTCTGGAAGAACACAGGCCATAATTGCAGCATTCTGATTATAAAAGACACGAAACATGGTTATTTTGTTTGGCTATTATGCTACCCAGTACAATGGAGTTGGGGGGGGGGGCATGATATAACTTAAGAATCCTCATAGCCTCCAGGATAAATTATAACATTTGGCTACAACAATCATGCAAATTCCCCCAGAAGTACCAGAAGTGGTTGCTCCCTATCTCTAACAACAAATGTTAAAAGACACACTCTTCAAGAGATGTGATCCAATACATGTTAAAGATATACACAACACTAGGCCAGCACATTTCCCTAGAGGAAAAAGTGTAAGCCAGACAAAATGCCAGAAAGCTCGTATTGAAATTACTTCCGGCAGAGAGTGTTTTCGAGTACTGTGGCTTCTCAGTGCCTGTACTCCTTTCCATGTATTTCTGAAATAAAAAGAACATTAACAGGGAAAATTCGAGTGAAATGCCATGTTCAGCTGATTGCCTGCAATCAATTATTACACAAGCTCTATCTGAGGAATACAAAATGTCCTTTCTGAAAAGTAAGTTGGGATTCAAGCAACAGTGCAGAGAAATGACCAACTTTCAACAGCAGTATAATTTGATCCTACAGTTGCTTATTTGTACAAATAAAAGAAAGGACAGGTTCCCCCAAACAGCACTGAATTTCACAGGCATGAATGCTGAATTTCAGAAATGTTCTAGAGAGTACTCTCTCTTACACAAATATGTGAAAAGACCTAAAGGCATAAACTCCCCAAAACTTAGTGATAGAAGAGACAACATTTCTACTTGGTCAGATATTTATTTCAGGGCTTTCTGACACATAATGTGAGTATAATTTGTTGCACAGTTCACAAGGCCTGCTGTTATGGGAACTCTTCAGTTATTCATTTTCTTCCTTAGGCAGGTAGTAAAGCTTATCGAAGGCCCATGATATATATCTGATTCTTTCTACTGGAGTCTGATAAACTTTAACAGGCATATAGAGTTCAGGGGGAAAAGTATTATTTGTTTTTCTTCTCTTCCTATCCCTACTTGTCTACAAGTCAATTATTTTGTGTAGCCTATTGATTTATAGAAACTATTGGTATATATGTGAGCAACTGATTTGCAGAGGGTTAAGACACATATCCACAGGAAAAGCCTATCAATCAGATGGTAAATTAAAGTTTTTAAAACCTTAAAAAATTGCCCCTAAAAATTGATTATATTCATAATCAATATGGGCTGAAAATTTTTTGGCCTTAATATGAAAAAATGCTACAGTGAAATTTCATGTATGAACTTGAAATTAATAAGTAGAGTCAAAAGCCATGGCTTCCACTTCCTCAATTATTTGAGAGAAATCCCAGTTGATACATCACAGTAACACAATCATAGAAAGACTCTTATGCAATCACTCCTGTAACGAGGAACTATATGTAATTAAGTACAATCCCTATAAGCCATAATGCAAGTATGTAAGTATCCAGAAAGAAAACAATAAAGAAGTTGTTTCCGATCTTCTTAACAGCAGTTCTAAGTACATTTATGTTATCCCATTGCTCTAAGGTTACATCCTAATTCTTTTTTTTCCCCATGATACACTGCAAGAGCTTTCAGCATGTGTCATATGAAGGAGTCTCATTTATGGAAGCAAAAATGCTTTGCATTAAGCAGAAGGTTCTACTGGATCCAAACCAGGGGTGGGATTCTACCAGTTCACACCTATTTGCTAGAACCGGTTGTTAACATTCTAAGCAGTTCGGAGAACCGGTTGTTAGAAGAAATTACTGGCCTAATCCTGTAAGGAAGGCAGGAAGGAAACATTCTGGTGTTGCTTACAGAAACTGCTCTCCGTTAACCCTTATTACGTTCTTGGCAGGACTAGACTTCCTGTCTCAGGAACATCTCTGGAGTTTTTCTCCCCTCCTTTAATGGTACTTTGCTTGTGTGGAGTGACCATTCAAAGTTACAATGGCACTGAAAAAAGTGACTTATGACCCTTTTTCACACTTACGACTGTTGCAGCATCCCCACAGTCACGAGACGCCAGGTGAGAAGATGCGTGCCTCGATGTAAGTGATATTGAGTTGGCCAGTCACATGACCACCAAGCCACACCCACACATAAGCCACGCCCATAGAACCGGTTGTTAAAAAATTTGAATCCCACCCCTGATCCAAACCGAACATTTAGCATGTTAGCAGAAATAGATATTAAATAACTCTTCACAATAAATAAGGACTGTCACTGCTTATAGGAAGGATATCTCCATTTACTCTGTGTATGCACATATGTATGTGCATTTATTCAGTAAACAGCCTTACATTATAGGGTGTATTACGATTCTATTTTACACTGAAAACCATGGCTTTACAGTAAATCTTGGCTCTCCAGATGTTTAATCTCTTGTTCGGGGTTACAATTAGACTAGATATTATTACATACAGAGAGACACACACATAGAGATTATTGTCCTCTGCGACACAAATAAACCAGAGTCCTTATATAGGTCCACAGTTTTAAATACTTGGTCACCCTGGAGATCCTGATGCCACTGAATTATTTACATATCAACTCTCTCTAGCTTGGAATTGCTGATTGCTGCCTTTCTAGACCATCCTTTACAAAGTGCACTTTTACAAGAACACTGCATCAGTTTATGACCAGCTCTGGACCTTCTTGATCCCAGAGTGTGGGCAAAATTTGACAACTAAATATACAGTACATATTTTTTGGCTTTGCTGTGATATATTTGAAACTCCAATAAACCTTCTTTGAAATGTTTCAGCACTTTGGAGCTTGTGGACATTCCTTCCTCATTTCACCGTTTGTCTCCAAGGCTTCAAAAGTGAAATCGGTTGATAGTCTTATAGTTCCACCTCACAGCAGTGTTTGGATGCGGTCAAAACAAATGTACAGAATCTGAAGATAGAAAGACATGTGGAGGCAATGTATTCCTTTTTGCAGATAGTTAGTAGAGAAGTTCCTTGATCTCAGTGTTATAAAGACAGCAGTGGGAAAGGTGACAGCAGATTATCTTCAAACTGTTTCTGAGGAGTTGGGAAACAGAAAAGATGGCAATGTAGAAGTGCCTTAATCAAGAAAACTTCATTGAAACTGTGCCTGAACTTCCATCAAAGCTTTTATTGTTGGATATGAGATCCATTGTGCAGGGATGGTTCTCATAGCAACGCTTCTTAGTAAAAAGGAAAAAAAACAGATCAAGCATAAGTAAGAGGAATCAGGATCAGACAACTTGTCAAACTGACAAGGTTTTTATGGAATAAAAGTTGTACTTGGCTTCCAGTTGGTATCCTGGTGGTCAGATTCCAAAATATAGTAAATGGGGTCAGGATAAAATTAAAACAGATTTCCTGTTATTTAAAGTTAACCAAATTAGATACACTTAACATGTTCCAATTACTGTGAAATATGTGTGTGAAAAATACTGTAATGATATCTGGGAATGACCTTGGGAGACGGGAGGGAGAGCCACAGACCGGACAACTAATGTATAAAAGATGCATTTCAGCGCACAGAAGGAAGGAGGACATGGGAGACATTTCAGAATAGACCTTCCCTAGTTTTCCAGAGAGTAAAGGAAAGGATGAGAAAAATAACTATTAATTTAAGCTTACAATAAAGATACAGTGACTACTCATAGATGTTCTTCTTGTCTGGGTTGCCTTGCCAGGTTAAAGATACTCACCATGATTTTCCCAGACATGCACAGGGCAGTTTTAAGAAAAGACACAAAAAGAGTTATAGTGTGCTTCCCAGATAGGTAAATAAGTAAATAAAGATAAGACAAAGATTTTGACAAAGAATATGCTATTAAGACAAAAGGAAGAACTGGCAGATCTATTGAAAATTCAGGTCACGGACTTCCGGTTTGAGCTTCTTCAGCGACAGACCGAAACCTCGTCTCTGCAAGGCTTCGAACCGTGCTCGCCACTGGAGTGCCCCGAGCCAGCTGGTTTCGGGGCTAAGCCACCCCGTAGAGGTGGTGAAGAGGGGGGAGACTGCCTACAGGGTTGAGGAGAACCGCATCTCTCCTCCCCAGCTGGCCATTATTCCCTTTCCCGAAGGCGGTTGCAGTGGTGGTCAGAAATGGCTACCACAAAGAAGAACTCGACCGGAAAAGAATGTGAAGGAGGAAGATAAGAGGAGAAAGTTTTGGTTGACCGGGTCAAACAGCAAAAGCAACAAATAAGGTACCCTGGAATTGAAACTGTTAAAAAACAATAACATTGTTCCCTAAGAAGATTTTTAAGCTGCGAAGGAGAGAGAAAAGGGAAAAGATTTGGTTTTCTCCTTTTCCTATACTGACAGCTAAGAGACTTAAGCAAGAAATTGGAAAAAAATCCACTTTGACATCAATAGGCATTTAATGCTGAAAATAAAGTCAAAGGGATAATGAAGATTTCTGGATAATTAAAAGCTTTTGAAAACAGGAAAGGAGAGAGGAAGAATAAAAGGGCAGGATCTGGAAGGGAGGAGACTGCCTGGAATTAAAAAAGAACTTACAGCAAAATCTCAACAAGACTTCCAAAAGATACATTCTAACTGAAATATTGCAACAAAAACCCCAGGAAGAGAAAGTCGAAAAAGAAATAAGAAGATATAACTCGGGACTATCTGGATTACTTGATGATTACTGGATTCTTGGTTATTGTTTTGAATGACTAAAATCAATCGGGTGGTTGTTTAAAACTTTTTAAAATGGCTCCACTTTTAGAAGAACTGAAAATGGGACTTAAAAAATATAAAGAAGATGCACAAGAAGGGAGAGGTTCTTTTGGCTTCATATTTCAGTTTTTAGAAATGGAGGTTTGGAATTATGAGAAACAACAAGAAATGCCTGCAGAACAAGAAGATTGCGACAAAGAAGAAGCCATCTTTAATGAACAAGTAATCTTAGATGGGGGAAAAAAGGAAAGGGGAGAAAGAGAATGGAAAGTTTAAGATTGGGAAAAACAACTCCAAAAAAAAAAAAATAGAGTGAAAAATAAGTATAAAATCAGAAAGCAACAGAAGAGGGAAATGCAGAAGAGAGAATTAGAACTAGAGAGACAAGGGGGTAAAATGGTACAAAGGAACTAAAACACAGGGGTATTTTAGAAGACATTATATACGGGAGTCTCTGTGGTTAAATAGGGAGAAGATTAAAAGACAATGTTATTTGAAAATTCCAGTCTGGTTATCGACTATTGAAGCATTTTCGTATCCTATAATATATAAAAAGGAACAAACAGTTAGATATGGTGAAATATTGAATGAAACGGGTGAACTTAAATCTATACAAAAACTAGAGGAACAAGGTATAAAGATGAATTGGTTTTCATATGCGCAAATACATTCAAGGTATGATAAAGATTCTAAAACAGAAGGTTTCTATGATAAATTGACCGACAGATAAGATTTTGACAGGTACTGATGAAAAGGTGATTAAAAAAATGTATGGATATTTATTAGAAATTAAACTAGAAGAAGAACAAGTTAAAGAAACAATGATTGCTTGGGGGAAGAATTTTGGATATGGGATTAATTTAGAGAAATGGCAAAAATTGTGGTATCAAAATTATAAAATGACAATGTCAACAGTATATAAAGAAAATTTGTATAAGATGTTTTACAGGTGGCATTTTCCCCCGACAAGAATAGCAAGAATGTTCAAGAATAAATCTGAAAAATGTTGGAAATGTCATCAGACACCTGGCTCATATTACCATATGTGGTGGACTTGTGCGGATGCTAAAAAATACTGGACTAAAATCCACATGTGGTTGGAAAAAATGACAAAAAAACATATAGACTTGAAACCAGAAATATTTTTATTGGGAATTTTACCTGAAATATATAGTAAAGACTTGAAATATCTGATTGTAAACGTATTAACAGCGGCTAGGATTGTATTTGCTAAAAACTGGAAAAATGAGAAAATACCATCACAGGAGGAAATCATTAAGAAAATATTGGAATGTGCTGAAATGAGTAGATTGACATTTGAAATTAGAGAACAAGAGGATAAACAATTTTATAAAATTTGGGATCTTTTCTATCAATGGTTAGACAATAAAGTACAGTAATGAAATATGTAGACTTTTAGAAAATAATAAATATATAAAGATGTACTTCTTTCTTATTATATTTACAAAATGATTTTAGGATAGATTTGGGATGATAATATGAACTGTTATAAAATAAAATAAGTAAATTATGGTTATTTTGTAAAACATGAATGAATAAAAGTATAGTCAAATGATTGATTAATAATGATACTAAGGTATTTAATTTTTGATTGACAATATGAGATTATATGTAATGTAATTGTAATTGAAGACTACGAAATGGAAGCACAAAACAATTTGTAAACCAACCGGCACACTGTATGTACACCTATGGAAGATAGCTTGATGTTTTTATGTTTTGTTTGTTTATGTTTGTTTTTAAAAACCAATAAAAAATTTTTAAAAAACGTAAGAGAATCCAGGTTGAAAGTAAGTCCATTGTAACTTCAAATGGTGAAGGTTTTTTCATGCCTGGCAGTGTGACAGGTCATAATTTAAGGACCATTTGTAAATATATTGATAACCATTACTAATTTGTGGGCCTAAAAGCACTGCATTTTTCCACTTTCTTTGTATAACAAAAATTAAGCCAAATTAATTCTTTTTTTAAAAAAAAACAAGTTTTATTAATTTCAAAAACAAATAAATCATCATCAACCATTACATATTTGAACCTTTTTCCATTATAAATTTTACAAGTCAGATAAAACCTTATCCTATACAATACAATTCTATTTTAAACCATTTCTAAATTAGCATAAAAACATCTCTTGTCCTCTATTTCTTTCTGACTTGATTATCGTCATTCTCTTTCTGTGTTTCTAGAAGGTTTCACCAATACTTCTCAAAAACATAAACAGACACAAACAAACATATAAAAATCTTTTAGTAAAGTAACTTGGCCCCCAGTGCCTCTCTTTATATGGGCTTTAATTATATTCATGCTCATCTTACAGATCATTACCTATTTTATTTGCCATTCTGTATCTTTTATATATACTTCTCCATACATTTCACTCTTCATAATTCTATCTTATTCAATCCATCTTAATTTAAATCATTATATTTGTATCTTTTGCCCATCCTTTATTATCCCTCTATCTCATTCCTTGTAATGAGAAAAAAAAAGAATTTCTCCTGAAATCTCTAATCAGAGTATGATGCCTTTCTATCCCTCCCTAAATATTAGATTAACATTTAAAATGACACCTAATACCCAATCTGATTCTGCTTGGTACATTCTATCTATTAATTTTTACTTTTAATAACAATAAAAACAGAGTAATAAATCGAAAATGTTTAAATACATAGTATCCTCCTAAATACGTAGTTAAATAATAAATCTAAATAATAAATCTTATAGCATTCTCATTGCCTTTCCCTTCAATATTTTATTACATTTTAAAAATCAATCATTATTAAACATTTCAACATTTTAATTTCTTATTAACTCTTAAGCCATTCTAATTTTCTATTTCTAATACAAATATTACAATACCGTCTTATGTACCTTGCAAAATCTTTTTAAAGAAAATTTATGTTTCACCCTTTATCCCTAAAAAGATTCCTCTTTTCCCATCCAATTTTAAAACTTTGTGGCTTTTCTCCGCCTTTCCCCTTTCTTTCTTCCCCACCAGATCTTCCTACCCCCCTTCTTCTAACCTCTGTCTTGCTGGCATCCCTTCTCTGTTGTATTCCCTTTTTCTCTTGTTTGCTATCATTGTATTTATTTTGCATCATATTTTTCTCTTTCTTAAATGTTTTTTAGATCTTAAGTCCTTCATTTTCCTCGCTTTCTTCCTTCCTTCTTTCTTAGATAAATTTTGGAATTCATTAAAGATGGTGTCTTCTTCGCCTTCTTCTTGTTGTTGTTCCATCTGTCGCATTGTCTGTTCATAGTTAACCAGCGCCATTTCTAAAAATAGAAAAGCTTTTTCCATACCATCTTTACAGGCTGCTTTTGTTTGCTCATATTCATCCCTCAGTTCCTCAAAGGAGAAAGCCATTATAAATCTTTTCTTTTCTTTTTTCCCTCTTTCTTCTTACTCCAACCAAAATATTCCAAAAGAAAAGTAAGACAATCCCAAAGTCCACAATCCTCAATCAATCCAAGCCAAGCCAAAATTTCCTCTTTCTCTTCCAGGGGTAGTATCAGGCAAAGGAAAAAAAGAAAATCCAAATCTGTGTTTTGAAGCCTTATTAAAATTTTATTTCTGTCTCCAAATCCTTAAGGCATCTCCTCCAACAAAATCCAACCAGATAAATATATTTTTTGTCCTCTCCTTCCGACTTATCCCATAAAGCTAGTTTTACCTGAAAAAAAAACAACAGGTTTCTCAATATCCGTTTGTTAATTCCGTCGGGAGGGAGAGTAAACTTTCCTTTCAGCACCTCAGAATTGCCGCTTACTTTCTCTTGTGGAAAGAATCATCCAAAAGCCATCACTTCCAGGAATTAAATTAAATATATCTCAGAGTCCTGGATCGACCAAGAAGACTTTCACTTTTAAAAACTTTCTCCTCTTCCTCCTGCGCATACTTGCCCAGCTGCCGGCTTCTTTGTGGCGGCCATTACGGACCGCTGCTACGCCGTCTTGGTAAAAGGGGTTCTGCCGGCCAGGGAGGGGGTCTGCAACACCCCAAACCCTTTCCGGATCCCCTACCTTCAGCTGCCCCTGCAGGGCAGCCTTGCTCCGCAGCCTTTCGGATCGGAGCCCCAAAAGCGGCTAGCGTGGCAGGGATCGCGCAGCTTCGCGAATCCCTACCGCCGCAAAGCCGACAAACCGGAAATCAAGCCAAATTAATTCTTGTGCTTTAGCTAAAATTATAAGGAAAAAATAATAGTAGTTCATTAGTAACAGTCAATTTTATTTATACTGAATTTTACTACATGGATTACATAACAATATTTCAAAGCAAAGGCAGATCAACCCCCTCAAAATCAATCAATACAGTAATAAATTATATATGTTGTCATATATTTTATAATGTGCAGTATAAGACATGTTGAATGCCTGCTTGTCTCTTCAATTATAGGTAAAATATGGCTTCATGAGAGGCTAAAAGAATATAGACATTGCCCCCATAACTTTTCCACAAATGTGCCCATATGCATAGATACTTAAAATAAATATGGAAAGACATCATGAATAGTGTTGTTGTAAATCAGATTTAGCTAAATTTCATTTTCTCTGCTTATTTGATATATTTAATTTGAATCAAACAAACATCTTTTGACTTACTTTTTTGCTTCTGCCTGTATTTTATATTACTGCAAAGAATCTTTTTGAATCTTTTCAATGTGGACTAGATTTGTGCAGTTTTGAGTCTAATATCCTTAATATCTATCAAGGGAAATAAGGGAAATATATTTGGTTTCATTTATTAACAACATGATAAGATGAACATCGGTTTGAAGGGAGAAAGAGGATACATTTTCCTGAAATGACCAAAAATGGGTGTAGGGTAAGATGTTGATTCTTCCAACCACAGAACATATAATTTTTATCTTCAGATGGTGTTACTTTACCAGAGGCACTTCTGGCTAGGAAAAATGTTTTCAGTTTCTGCTTTTAAATGGAGGGAAAACTGCCTCAAAGGAGAGTTGAGGATTACTATTGAACTAGAAAATTTAGACAAAGCCTTGTACCAAGTAGAAATTATCAGCATTTATGGATAATGACTGAAGTGCTCTTTAACAAGATAAAAAAATTAAGTATCTATGCAAATCCAATTCCACTCTCAGTGAAGTAAAATTCAACTTACCACACTTAAAATGTAAAAATGAAGACTCATCACATAACTATCAAAAAGGCAGGAGGAATGTTAAACACTTTGAAATAAAAGTATATAGCTATACAGAAATAGATATAGCTATGCATAGAGCTATATACATTTATAGACATGCACACTCCAACACCATAACGATAACAAGTCAAAACTATAATGCTCTTCCAATATAAAGTATAGATATATTTTAAATCACCTTTTGCCTCTCCCTTATTCATCTTGTATGCAGTAAACTCTTAATTTAAAGCCCTCAATTTACACATTCTCAGGTATAATATCTGACCAAACTTCAAGATATCTATTATATATGAAAGTAACCCAATGATTACATATTATTTGTTGTTTATATTATCTATATGTTATGTAATTTGTGTATATTCAGGTTATTTAAATAATTATGAATAATACAACTCAATACAATCAATCAAATGTTGATTTTGGTTATTAAAGCAGCATAGAATAAAAGCAAGAAAAGTTACACTTATTTCAATAAAGTACTATAAAATTAGAATCCTAACATATTCCTATAAAATTTGTAATATTAAAACTAAGACTATAGACTGAAGTGGAGCCTCTGAAAGACATAACAAAGATGTAAAAACAAATAAAGATATAGATAAAATGAAATAGGAATTTTTAGTAAGTTTATCTATGCTCAGTACGATTTATCTGCTTGTGAATTTTAACTGCTACTAAATAAATTTTAACTGCGGCCAGGCCATATTTAACTACATTGTGTATTCTATAGTAAATAGTTCATCTGAGAGGAGAAAATCAAGAAAAAAATCTTTCATTATGGCCTATAACACATGTCAATAGCAGAAGAATGAAAGTTTTTGATTGCATTGAAAGAGAAAGTGTTAAAGAACAGGTGTGATGGCCTCAATAGTACTTGTGAACGAGAATATTTTTAATGTTACTTTTATTAAAGATTTTTACATGAATAAAGATAAACATGAACAAAATACAGATGTGGTTAAAAGAAAGAGAAATGAAAGAGAAAAACAGAACAGAAAATTACTTAAAGAAACTATTCCAATCTTCTTTGCAGCTGTTACAGAAATAGTTTCACTCCTTCCCACTTTAAGATTACATCACGCAGTTCACTTCTACCAACATTCAATCCTTTTTAATTGGCAAATTTAGAAATCATCAACAGTTTCAGCATAAAGTCTATAAAGGGTTTCCAATTTTTGTAAAGTACTTACTATCTTTTTCCTGATTAAACAAGTTGATTTTATATTATTTTCTTTTGTACAGTATTCTGTTCTTATTAATCCTTAGTTTACTATTAAAATATTGTTGTAGAACCTGGTTTCCTGCCTTCCTCCTGACAAAGTGCCCAGATTTATTTCTTAGTACATTTTCATTTCTTAGGTTAATTCTATGTGGCTAGATGTTTGATTTATTTAATTATTTCCAAAATATTTTACAGTAAATAATATGCCAAATTTAACTGATCCTTAATCTATTTTAAATTTTCATAATTTAAACTCTACACAAGTTTTTCACTTCCACTTAGTTTTGAATCCTCATAATTATATTTCATTTTAATCTTCTCCCAAATCATAGGAACACTCATCAGGTGATGTAGTTGTTCTGAAGTTTGGGAGATTTCTATAGCTGTAAAAATAATTATATTCCAAAAATGAGGTTTGGGTTATGCCAGTGGCTTTAAAGCAGGCCCCAACTGAGGCTGAGAGTTTGATGTTTCTTCGTTTTCTCCAGATGCTCCACTAATGGTTTACCTGCAGATTCTCTAGCTCCTGCAGATTTCCTCATGAGAATAAGTCTTCTAGAGCAGGGGTCCCCAACCACCGGTCCGCGGACCGGTACCGGTCCGTGGAACAAGTCCTACCAGGCCGCTGGTTTGCTGGGCGCCGCCATCTTTTTGATGAAAAGTGCTTCCGGTGAGCTTTTCCGGTAGAAAGCTCACCGGAAGCACTTTTTCATCAAAAAAGATGGCGGCCAGCGCTTCGTGAGCTTTTCCGGTAGAAAGCCATTTCTACCCGGAAAAGCTCACCGAGCGCTGAGCGCCGCATCTTTTTGATGAAAAAGTGCTTCCGGTGAGGTCACCGGAAGCACTTTTCATCAAAAAGATGGCGGCGCCCAGCTGACGCCGGTACCGGGTCGCGCGCCCAGCTGATGCCGGTACCGGGCCGCAGCATAAAAGGTTGGGGATCACTGTTCTAGAGAACATGTGGACAATCCCTATCCAGAAAAGCACAGCATGAAATCACAGTCTTTACTTCATCAGTGTCTCCATTCCTCATCAGCTCACTATCTCCCCCACCCCTTCAAAATTTCTATGCAGACATGATCTTATATATCTGAGACTCTGTAAATCTCCCATTAAGAGCTGTGGGGAGTAGCACATCAAACTTGGCTCTGAAAAGGCTCTTTGTTGTACAGGGGATGCTCAGGTAATTAAACATTTGCCTGGTTCCCATCTGGATCTAGTTATATGAGCTAGCATAGGCTGGAATATGGCTGACCTCATTCTGAAATTCTAGAACTAGACCCTTTCTCTAATAATTCTTCTGGCCATTCCAAATGGAGCAGGTGCTCAAGTGCAAGTCATAATGGATAAGTTTCTTCAGAATTTCTTGTTGCCATGAAGATTAAAATTGGTCTGTTGGGACCAATGTAATAAATTCTGATGGGAAAAGGGAGCATTTGAACCAAGTGAGTATTAACAGCCATGCTGTTACTTCCAATTTTGTTATCCAGTTTTATTTCTGAACATCAAATTGTTCACCATATTCTAGGTGTTTGATTTGAAAAAAAACACCTGCATATTCAGATTTAAAACACATTATGTGTTAATGAGTATCCCTTCCTTCCAATCAGTTTGTTGACTGGTTGTTTTTGTATATTTCAAACTGAAATATACAAAAGGTTTAGATAACAAAACTAGATGAGAGATTTCTTGGAAAAATTGGAAGACTTTGCTATATAATGTGTTGGAAGAAATATCCTTCTGGGTTCAGTTCCAAATGGGGAAAAAGACACTTCCAAACATGTTTGGAAGGTTTAATGGTGGACACGGCCACATCGCCTGGAGCTCCAGAGTGAAAAGGAAGAATGATCACATGCTTCAAGGTGAAGGAAGAGATCAAGAAAAGGCTGAGGTGCTGAGAGTGCCTGGGTTTTATAACCTTTGTTGGGATTTGAATTGAAGCTTGTATTCTGATTGGTTGTCAGACTCCCATGAGGCCATGCAGGAGCAACTCTATAGGCTGTCCTGAGTTCCAGGCTTGGTTGAGCCTTGCTGGATGATAATGCACTTGAAAGGGCTTTTGAACAATTGCTATAGCTTTACCTGGAGAACTTTGTTATGTAAAGTATTCTGGCCCAGGCCTTAATGGCCCACCCATTAACAAAGGTGGGCGTGAGTTTCTGCTTCTGAGTTTCTACTCTTTTTAGAGGAAATATTCTGCCTTTTTAATATTTCCCAGGATATTTTATTTTTCTAGGAAAGGGGTGGGTGATAACTTCCTACAATTTCACAGTCATATGGAAACAACTCTACCTGATGGCTTACCCTACAATCATCCCAGGATCATTTATTCCCTTTTCCTTCTCTGAAGGTAATTTCAGGGCAGTGCCTCATGCAAACAAGCTATATATTATTTTTATTCCAATTAATAATAATGATAGTAACTTCATCAAATAAAATGATGTGATATATAAGTAACTATTCCATGACTTTACAATTCTGTGTAGAAATAAAACCAAATACATGTCTGTTCCAAAAATAAGAATTGAACAATACTGCCAGTCAGATTAAGAGTGCATCCATTGATTCTGACTCCCAACACTTCAAGCAGTTTAATTTTGTTTCATTTCCATTCAGAGAAATAGACTGAGATCTCCAGACCCCTCTCAACAATAGCCAGAAAATATGCTTAGATATCTGACAACAGCACTTGAAAGATATCCAACAGGAAGGCCTCCTCCTCCTCCCTTCTTCTCCTTTTATTTATTTATTTATTGTTGCAGTAAAATGAGCAATACAGATGCCAAAAATCATCTCCATGTTATTCTTTTTGCTAAACTGCTTCAATAGTTTTGAAAGCTATAAAATTAAAAACACAATGATTGGTTTCTTTAAAAAAAGAAAAAGCAAGGGGAAAGGAAGAGAATATTACCATTTTTTCTGAACAATTAGAGTGACATTAAATTTAATAAATTACAAGTATGTGGTGTCTCAATAGATCAGTGTTCAGAAAACTGGAAATTAGATATATTTTTATTCACTGTACATCTAATTTAGCAGCAGCCTGTCATCTTAACACATTTAAATTCTGTCTCCTCGCTTTCTCTCCGAAACCCAGCTCTTCTTTCAGAGTATAAAACCTGTTGGTGGTAATCACTTTACAATCATGGCGGAATTTAATCAGATCATGAAAACGTAAAATCTAACCCTTTATTAAATAGCAATGCCAGATTTGGTAGCCCAACAAGATAAATACAATTATTTACATTATTAAAAACTGCAGACATTTAGAATTTACATATTAGGCAGCAATTGTCTAACTGTGATTCAAACATTTAATCTTAAATATAGATTATTTCTTTCAATACCTAAGAGGCAAAAAAACAACAACCCAAACTTACCACCACCTCCTCCAAGAAGACTTGAATTAGCTGTGGGGAAAAAACAAAAGAAACCAAAATTATATTTCCAAATAGCTATCCTTACAGCACATTTTTTTTAGAACTACAGGAAAGGTAACATTTTTACCCTGTTCACTTTCTGCCTTGATACAAGTCCTTTAGGAATTCCAAAATGATGTGCAAAGTATTATATTGCTTCTCTTCCAACCCAGCATGAAATGAAAGTGATATACTAAATTCATCTTATTAAAATCTTTTCCTGCAAAACATGGTAGGACTTGTATTCTAACTACATCAAAGTTTGCAGGGGGGAAAATGATTAAGGGTTCCATATCAGACAAAAACCTTACATCGGGGTAGCCTCACAAATGGCAAATAATAAACTTAAACATAATAAAATATATCTGATAAACTCAAACATGTTTTCTATTTCATTTAAGAACTATGACCTTCATACATGGGCATGCACTCATAACACTCAAAATATATTTATTACAGCAGCATATATCATGATTTCACTTTCACTTCCATATTATTGTATACAAGAATTTTTGATCATTTTAAATCATAATGTAATCCCTAAATGTTCATAAAAATCTCAAATTGAAATGTTACCATTTTAAAGTATGACAATAGAGAAATGTATGAGAAAACTACTGGAAGCCAACCCTGTTAATAATTAATACTATCAGTTAGTATAAGTATAATATAGCATAATATAAAGTTTCAACAAATGCATTTAATTTACCTATCCAATAAATCCCATTATACTATTAGCCAGTTTTAAAATAGTTGCATGTCAAAGACCTCAACAGAAATGAGAACTGTAAATTTGCTGGACATATGAACATCTATTTAGAAGGTAGACACTAGAGACCACACAGAGTTTAAGGAATCATAGTGACAGTGTCACATAATGAGGAAAGAGATTTTTCTAGAACCAATACTATGGGGGTACCTCGTAGATTTGTTTTGTCAATAGCATTATTACCCAGAACGTGTTGGAAGAAAAATCCAGTTCCAGTTCCAAGCCAGGAATAAAATAGAGGCTGATTGAAAATAAAGTGGGTTTATTAATGAATGGAACCACCAAGAGCATGTGATTCTGGGACAGCTGACAAAATGGAGTTGAGAGTGGGTGGATTTTATATCTTCTTTGTACTTGAGCTTTCTGTTCCTGTGCAAGATGTCCTTTAATATTCTAATGGTTGTTGTCAGATTCATATGAGGTCATGGCTGGCTCTATAGGCAGAGGGGGAAATGCAAATCCTATGTGTTTGTCTGAGTTAATCTTGTCAACCTAATTGCTTATCTGGAGTTTCTGTCAGGCCCAGTCTTTCTGAATGGAATACCAAATCTGCATTTCTAAAAGCTGGCCTCCTCAGTTTCTGCTTGGGGCAGGGAGACTGGGACTGGGAAAAATCTTCTGCAAGATTTTTTTTTTCATTTCTCCTTTAGGGGAAATATTCTATCCTTCCTTTTTGATATTCCCCAAAATAATTTCATTCTCTAGGAGGATGCATGGATGCTGACTTTCTACAAATGTCCTACAACATCTTGCATTATCATTGTTGGACTCAATAACTCTCCTTAGGAAGAGATTCAGAAGATGCCTCCTAGAAACAAGGCATCTCCCAGGGATCAACCATGATGCCTAGCCAACAACTGTTTCCACTGTTCCAGCCTTGGTTCTTGTGGATTATGACCCAAACAGAGCTTTTCCAACCTGCTGTCAAAAACATTGATATCTAAAGATAAACAGTGCCAAACAGAAAGATATAGAAGTGCTTGGCTTGACAAGAATGACCTGCTGAAGAAAACCAGGCCTAATTAGGCCCAGTGAGTTCAGATGAGTCAAAGGCCATTGGTATTTAGGAAACAATTTAAGCTTCATAATTATGTTGGAGTAATGCCAATCCATGAAGGTCTCTGTAAATTTCTCTCCTAGAACTTCTAGCTGCCTTGATTTTTCGTTGAGATTTGACTTTTTATCTTTGAACTTTATCACTCTTGCCTCTTCTTGACACACAATTTGCCTGGTTTGTTTGCTTATACATGTTTGAAACCTGGATAAACTACACAGTGTTGAGACTAACCAGGTGTATTTATTAAAACTTTAAACCATGTAAAAATACTACACTTTGCAAAAAGCATGAACAAGGTTTAATAATAACATAATCCCTGATTTCAGTCTTGTAACCCAATCAATATGGTTCAAAAGGAAAAAAAGATGGAAGTAGAAAAATGGCTGGCCAAGCATTAACCTGGAAGCAAAAACAAATAATTGTGGAGCTGTTGCTAAGAAAACTATATTGATGCCTCCATCAGAATTCAGGTTCATGTAGAGGGGGTTACATACACACACACACACACACACACACACATACACACACACAAATGCAAGGATCCTTTCAGGTAGGAAGAGAGAAGCAACTTCCTCAAATTGTTTTTTTCTTTGACAATCTATACAACTAGGGAATCTTGGCAGTTCCAATATATTCTTTAGAGGATGTGCAAATATTAGTGCCTCTTTATTTCCTGGCCAGGGATGATAGTGAAAACCAGCAAATTCTTTCCTACAGATGTTCACTAATGTCCTGGTGTAAAAGATATGCTAAGGTATGCAGTTTCAAATACAGTTTAAGAAAACTTGGAAAATATTTATTTTTGTGGCAAAGAAAACATAACTGAATGCTTAATTTCAACAGTTCCAATTCGTTCTTCAAATATTAAATTAACATTTGGAACAATGCAATTAAGAAATGATAAGATGCAAACCATGGTAACATAAAGTCTACATTGTAATACTTGAAAGTGACAGATATGTAAATTATGCACAGACAGAATCATTCTATATCTTTAGCAAAGCCCAGGCATGCCTTCCAACAAGAACATACAGTGCCAAACTCTTTATCTAAGACCGTAATCCAAGCACTCGGATATAACTGACAGGAAGTGGACTCTTTTACAAGCAGCAACCAAGCCCAAACACATGAGTAATAATTTGGGTTAAAACTACATTGAGCAATGTAGGATGAAGGAAAAAAAACCCACCAGAAGTATTTGTACTAATGAAACTAAAAGAGAAAGGGAAAAGAGACACTTAAAATTTAAAATATTAAGCTTTAAAACCACTAACAATAAGAAATCTCAACCACAATGAATTACCAAACTTTGTTCTCCAAATCCACAATGCATAATTTTGCAGTGAAATATTGCAATGGGTCAATCTATTTTTTTGTTAAACGTTACCAGATCTGAATCAGATTGCCCCTACAAAACTGGAAGACTTCTTTTCACTGGTGATGGAAGTGATGCCAATTGAACAAGACAGTAGGCCAATCATTTTCACCTTCCATTCCTTTATTTTGCATAAATCAGAATAAGTCTGTACAAATCATGTTAGCAAAAGTGCCCCCTTGGATCCACACTTCAGTAACAAAGAAGAGCTACGGCAGCTCAACTTGTACAGCTGCTTGGACATTAACCGAAGCATTTTTGAGCACTAGGGAAGCTAGTGAAACAATGCAAATATAACAAAGGAAGCTATTATAAGATAAATATGGTATGTTTTTCATAGAACTGTTCAACGTTGTTTTTAAAATGTGTATAAATTGTCTAAACATTTATTTTGAATGTATAGCATAAGGGTTATAGCGGAAAAATACTTCAAGAGCATTGCCTGTGCTACTGATAAACTATCAGTTTACTGTTCGGTACCTCCTTCATATTATCATCAAATGGCTTTTATCTTTTAGAAAAGAAAAACATGTTACATCCCCAGCTTTGTGTTTAACCATTTACTTTCAAATGAAATGGTTCTATATCTGTTGTCAAAAATAGTTTTGGCTTTTTTAAAGGTTATATGAAATTTTAGAAGATTTCATCTCAGGAGAAATCGATACATAATACAGTAGAAAAGGCCCTAGTAAATAAACATTACAGCCCTGTTTTTTCTTTGCTAGTGTGTGTCTCTGACCACCTCCAGCTAAAAAGAGGAAAAATCATATTCTCTTTTATTATTATTATTATTTGGATGAGATTGGTCTATTTCCCCACAAAGGAGAAAGGGCTGATTTCCCTGGTCACCCGTCTTAATGCTACATGGTCAGAAAATGATGCTATAGAATTTATTTCATTTTTATCACCTTTTTTCCTTTTACCTCCCAGTAAGATGAATGGATTGTGGAAGTCCTGTCAGTCTTATTTGTTGAGTTACAACATTCAATATCAAGCATTTGGACCAAGGTAGGAAGTGAAGCCCAGATGTGGATTCAAAGCACTTCTAGGAGAGGAAAATACTTACGCTTACAAAAGTTACTTAAAAAAAACACACTACTGTTGAGAAAATGATTAGAATCCATACTCTATGTTTAACATTCAAAAGAAATACCCGCCTGGATGAACACAAAAATGCAGTAAAAAAGCTGGAACAAACTTCCTCACTAGTCCAACACATGAAAGCCACAGGTCATAGCATCAACTTCAATGGCACCAAAACCCTAGCCACTATAGAAAACCCCAGCCACAGAATTATCAGAGGAGCCATAGAGATTGAAAAAAGACCTGAAAGCATGAATAGAAGAGATGATTCCACCAGACTGTCAATCATTTGGAAGCCTGCACTCACAAACAAAAAAATCTCCACACCACTAGCCAGGCAAACACCTGGGCACAAACAGATCCCCCCTGATACCTCCAGCTCAAACACACCCCAACCAGGCACCCAGATGAAACCTAGCTTCCTAACAAATGATAGCCGTCCGTTTACTCGGAGCCAAGCTGCACTAAAAGCCTCCAATACAGGAACACAATGTTGCCAACCAATCAAGACAAAAAAAAAAGCCACAAAACAGACAGAAGATATTAGAACCACCAATCAAGCAGAACACAGCAAACTCCAAGACCAATAAACACAGACCAAGACTCCCAACCAATCAGGATGAAGAAAAAACCATTCTGGCACAGCAATAGGCTAGCCCCAAATTTAAATCTGAAACCACTGTAAAGTCTGACTCACAGGCAGACACAGCCTGATACAGAAGCCTGATGATGGCAGATGAGATTCGGGAAAATACCGAACAAAGCTGAATAACATATATATATATATATATATATATATATATATATATATATATATATATATATATATATATATATATATATATATATATATATATATGTTTTCTTAAGTTTTCGGTACTTACATGTATGGTGTTGCTTGGTTCGGGTATTTTCCCTCATTGTAGTTGTTCTTTTAAAAACGTTTCAGCAGAACTCACATCATCAATTGTGTCCGTCTGTGAGTCAGACTTTTACAGTGGTTTCAGATTTGAATTTGGGGCAGCCTATTGCTGTGCCGAGGTTTTTCTTCATCCTGAAGTCTTGGTCTGTGTTTATTGGTCTGAGTTTGCTGTGTTCTGCTTGATTGGTGTCTCTAATATCTTCTGTCTGTTTTTGGCTCTTTTTGTATCTTGATTGGCTGGCAGCATTGTGTTGCTTTAATGGAGGCCTTTAGTGCAGCTTGGCTTCGGGTAAATGGATCGGCTATCATTAGTTAGGAAGCTGGGTTTCATCTGGGTGCCTGGTTGGGATGTGTTTGAGCTGGAGGTATCAGGGGATCTGTTTGTGCCCAGGTGTTTGCCTGGCTTGTGGTGTGGAGATTTTTTGTTTGTGAGTGCAGGCTTCCAAATGATTGACAGCCTGGTGGAATCATCTCTTCTATTCATGCTTTCTGGTCTTTTTCAATCTCTATGGCTTCTCTGATGATTCTGTGATTAGGGTTTTCTATAGTGGCCAGGGTTTTGGTGCCATTGAAGTTCATATATATATATATATAGTGCACTGCTTGCACTGGCACTAAGCCGAAAGCACCAGCCTGAAGATGGCGAGTGGGACCTCGCCGAACGTTGCCTAGATACTTTGATCTTAGGAGAAACACACACACAAGACACACATATATATATATATATATATATATATATATATATATATATATATATATATATATATATATATGGATCTTTGGTTATTCGGGTTTTCTCCCGCGTAAGATTGGAAGTATCTAGGCAACGTTTCGACCTAACCTGAGCACAACCAAGCCCCCACCTAAACAGAACACACCTCCAGCCAATCAGAACACGGCCAACCCCCCAACCAATCAGAAAAAAAGCCAAACCCCCAACCAATGAGAACACACCCACACCCAATCAGAACACAGCCAAGCTCCCACCCAATCAAGTCACACCCCCACTAGCAGTTAAAAGGAAGAAGCAGCTGCAAGCTCACATCACTCTGAGAAGCACAGAGCTGAAGACACAAGCCTGAAGATGATGAATGAGACTTCATCGAAACGTTGCCTAGATACTTCCAATCTTACGCGGGAGAAAACCCAAATAACCAAAGATCCACATACAAATACCCGTGAGAACCTCAGAAATATATATATATATACATATATATATACACATACACACACACACACACACACACACACACACACACACACTCAACTCAGTGTTGACTCATGCAATTGCCTGAACAAGTTCCTACAGCTTCCCCAACCCCACTTTGTTTATACTGCTCGAAGTGTTCACAAACAGAGTAAATGTTCTGAAAATATCAATAATTCATAAAGAGCATTATAAGAAGCAGCTCCCCAATTTTCTCTAAGTTTAATTTCTATTAAACGTAACAATCCCAAGTTTCAAATATCAGTTGAAAATTACTTTATACTGAAAGTACTGCAGATTTTATATTTATATTTGCAAGCATTCACACCATATGTTTCAAACATTTCTGATTGCACAGTACAAGCACTTGTCATTAGTCAGAAAAAGTTTTGTGGGAATATACATTTTAGATGACATTTCATGATGAATAATTTTCATAATTAGGAAACAACTGGCAGTGAGATTTCCAGTCTGCCCATATTTTGGAAATGGGCTTCTCGTGGCAGAAAGAGCTATCAGGTTAAGAAAGAATATTGTGGAGTAAAACTGTCAAAGAAAATCAAAAGAAATGTTTTCTGTTCATCAACATTTATGCCATTTTATATGAAAAAAAATGTTCTTCCATGTAGAGATTTATTTACATCCTGGATCTGTCATTTATGACATCATATAAGCATAATCATTTTATTAGACAAATGGGAAATTTTGCCATTCAAAACCATTTTCCATATGAATTTTACCTCATGTGAAGGAGCACTAATATTATCTCACAACAAATGCAGAAAATATGTTATATAATCATCTATATAATTTATATTACACTGTTTTATATTATATTTGCAGCTGTTGATACATACCCATTTAACTGCTTACAAAACATTTAACATTCTGAATGTATTTACTGATTTTGATCTAGTTCTCAAAAATCTTTAAGAGCCTGCAATTATTTGGCTCAAATGGGGAAACAATGTTTATGAATGTAGTCCTGACTTAAATTACATGATAAAATTATCAGGAAAAACAAAGAAAAATAATTTAAATGCATAAAATGGAAATAAATTATATAACTCACTCTTGGGACCTATTCTGAAAAAGGTATTAACAAAATTCTTCTCAGTACTAGTTACTATCTTGTTTCAAAAATATGTTTAAATAAAAACTATGGTTGCAGCACAAATACTTTGAGTTATTAAACAAAAGGCATAATTAGAAAATACACATAATGAATAACAGAAAACTATTTAAGTATTTAATTGGCATTTGCCCATATCAACATCCATCATAGCATTTTCCTATCCTTGAACTCTGCAAATTATTATTTTAAAGACATCATAATAAATCCCTTACACTTTCAAGCAACTGACAATCTTGAAAATAGATTGCAAACCGTTTTTTGTTTCAAAGCAGTATTATTTAATCTCTAATTAAAGATGATTGCTTTAAGTCTACTTTTTCAGCTTCCTTAAATTAAAGAGCTTAAATAAAAATGGCATGTTTTATTTACCAGGTCATTCCTCCTTCCTGATTAAGATACTAGTTGTTTTTATAACACAAGTAAAATGAGTTAATTGTACAGAGTGGGAAGAAAGTAAATATTTAATAACAACTAAGAAAAGTGCTACATTTAAACAAATAGGATCAAAAGAAGAGAATATATGTAGCCCATGTTTGAATTGTGGAATTCATGTACTCTTGTGAGCATGTTGTGGAATTCATGTCCTCTTGTGAGCATGTTAGACCAAGCTAAATCCAAAAATCCTGGAAGCTTAGCATTCAGACAAAATGTTTAAGTTAGTTATTATACTGGCAGTGCTCTTTTGAAGAGGGCCATTTTTTTGTATTTACTGATATTATTTTAATGTTTTTATACCATGTCTATTACTTTGAATGGTTATAGGAGGATATTTTATTGTTCTTAATTATTCTTGTATAAGGGGCCCTCAACCATCAATAAAAAATATAATATACATAATATATGAAATCACTGCTGCCAGTTCTTTAGCTGGTATAGGTCTTCATGCACATTGAGTTAAGTTCTGTGATGTCATAATGTGATGACATATTATATGTGTAAATCCAATACACAGATTTTCTAAGTGTTGTCCAAGATTTTCTGTCAATGACCTGGGATAGGTCAATGACGTGGAAGTTTGATGGTGTTAAACATATTGTCATAAGATGTAAGCTGTTCCAAGTAAAGCCGCCTTTTGCAATTGACTGGTGGTGATTTTTGTCAATGCCAATGATTTTTGAAAGGGGCTCCAGTTGTTTTGGGACTGCACCCAGGGCATCTATTACTACTGGTTCAACCTTGGCTTTCTTTTTATAATGATGGTTTGTTGCACAGTCATCCAGATGTTTAGACTGAATTTGGTATTTTTGTCCACCTATCCCAAGGACCAGATGTTGGGGTTTGATGGTGCTAAGGATATCATCTCAAGGTAAAAGTATTCAATTAAAACTGCCTTTGGCCACTGACCGATGGTGGTATACTATCATAGATGATATAATACTTTTATTTTTACTCAACATGATGAACATATCCAACATACCTTCCTCCTCCTATTTTCCCCACAACAATAACCCTGTGAGATGAGTTGGGCTGAGAGTGTGTGACAGGTCCAAGGTCACCCAGCTGCCATTATTATTATTATTATTATTATTATTATTATTATTATTATTATTATTATTATTATTATTATTATTATTATTATTATTAAAATATGCAAATACAGACCAATAATTAAATAGGAACTGAATACAATACCTGATAATGAGAATTCTGATTCTAATTTTCATGAGTCATAATTAAACTCCCTCCTTCCTCCTTTTCTTTCTTTAAAGTACATGGCATTTTACCCAAAAATATTAAAGGGCCATCCATTTCTAATTTAAGCAACTGTTCACAATTTTACTCATTGAAAGAAAAAACTTTAATATCCAACAGTATTGTCCAAATTAGTTTCATAAAACATATATGCAAGAAGATTTCAGTCTTACTCAGATTTCTACGTCACCAGAGTTTCCAGTTCTGCATTCTACATAGCAGCTGGATGAATTAGACCCACATCATCTTCACTTTTGCCACTTTACAAACATAGTAAACATGGTAAACATGGATGGATGATCTAAAACTAATCAGCATCATTCTCTTGCTGATAAATATAAGAGTGCAAAGAAAGTGATCTGATCTGTGTCCTGGTCTCTGATGTATCAACAGTTTCTGAGGTTCCCTTACCTACATACTAGTGGTGGTATGCAACCAGTTCGGAGCAGTTCGGCCAAACCGGTAGTTTAAAAAAGCTTCTCACGATCATCTGAGAGGAGAAGGAAGAGAAAAGCGCATGATCAGCCCTCCCACCTGCCCCCGCGCTTTTCTCTTCTTTGTCCTCTCAGATGATTGGGGCTGCAGGCCTCAACTGGTGTGGGAAAAGCTGCATATACACAATAAGTACATGCACATTAGGTGCACGTGAACGCGCACGCAATCACCAAACCAGTAGTGGAACAGGTAGGATCCCACTGTTGCTATATATCCACAGAGTAGATAAATAAATCAACTGTCCAGGCTCTTCCATAATTTTTTATATATGCAGAAATATGCAGTAAAGCTGACTAATTTTATTCTCAAACCAAAATTAGATGATCCAATTCTGCTTTGTGAAACATTGGAGCAAGCAAATAACCTGATATCAGATAAAATGCAACCATTTTATTTTTAGAAGATTGATTGCTTAATTTAAATATACAAATTACTTAGCATAAAGGCAACATTGAAGTTCTGAGTTCATACTTACAAGATTGATCTGGCGACTTCAATTTCACTGAGGTTCTCTACTCTTATTCAAACCTTGCTTCAGTGTAAAAAATTATCACCAAGGTACAGTGACCATCAGTGAAGTTACTCCAATCAACCACCCATCACTTTGATCCCTCTATGCAACTGATGAAATGAACTACACCTCGTGTAAGCTTATGAGTTTTAATAAAATTTGTTACTTGGAAAACGTGTCACCAGACTCTATCATTGCTAAAGCACTCTGAATATCTATTCCTTTCCCCTTTCTAGTCATACGAGTGATCCTCAGTTTAGAATCATGAATGAAGCCTGTCTATTATGGTGTAAACTGTAATGGAAATAAAGCTGGTTGTCACATGACTGACCCAGTGGGGGATTCAAAAAAATTTATGACTAGTTCTACGGGCATGGCTTGGTGGGCGGGGCAGGGGAAGGATACTGTAAAATCTCCATTCCCTCCCCACTCCTGGGGGAAGGTTACTGCAAAATCCCATTCCATCCCCACCTCACTAACCTGCTTTCCAGCTCTATTCTCCTATGCAGAGCAACAAAAGAAGACCCGGCCGATCAGCTGGGACTCGGGAGGCAGAGAATAGATTGGGGTGGGGCCAGCCAGAGGTGGTATTTGCCGGTTCTCCAAACTACTCAAAATTTCTGCTACTGGTTCTCCAGAACTGGTCAGAACCTGCTAAATACCACCTCTGGACTGACCTGATTTTATTATCTCTTTTTGTGGGAAATCTTTAACAAATGCCACAGTCATTAAGGGAATCAATTATTCACTATGGGCCACTTTTGCCAAAACACGAAAATGCAGATTTTCTGCAAAAACATTGTAAAACACAGTCACTTGACCACAGAATGCTGCATTCAGCTTTAAATGCAGGCCAATTTCCAAGCACCCAAAGTGTGGGGGCAGCTATTGGGAATTCAGAACTGGGTTGCAACCACCCCTGGGGAGACCTGTCATAACTTTGATTTTGCATATTGAAGACTCTTTGTATACCAAAACATACAATATTGACCTTATTGCCTATTCACTTGTTTTCACCTGCAACTCATAGTTCTTTGTTTCTACTTGGCTCAACCAGATTCTGTCCACATGTTTAAAAGTGACATGCTATGAAAGTTCTTCTGTGTAGCCTATAAGGGAGCTATATTGAAGGGAAGGGAAGGAAAGGAGCCAGGTGAAAACAAACTATTAAACCCTAATATGGCTATGTGTGATTATAGGAGAAAGACTGGCAAACCAGGAGGAGTAGTGAAAAGGGGGATCAGTCTAGAATCACTACATCGTCACAAACAAAATCCATCCCCCCCTTTTGGCTGCCATTGACCCTTATCTAATTCCAACCAAGTGCAGACTATTAATTGAGAAAATTCTTGCTTTTCAAAATAAATCAGTTTAATTGGGGTCCAGGACAATTCTCTGCAGGACAGCTTGCATTTGAACAATCCAATGCAGGATAAGTCAAAAGACGGACAAGTGCATTGCAGTGAACCATATTGAAACTTTTTAAGTTAGAAGTCCTCAAGGCTGAGGTGAGCTGCAATTCTACTTATCCCTCTCTTGAGTTAGCCCACATTGAACTGTCCTGTGGTAAGATGTCCCATGGCAAATTGGCTCCAGCGAGTTGTCCTGCAGCAATTTGGCTGTGCCGAGACAGCCATGGTGAGATGGCTGAGGCAAGCTGGCCAGGGACAGTTGTCCCATGCTGGTTTAATTAAACCTTCACTGTAGACATGGTCTTTTGTATCTAACAGATATTTTTCTTAGCAATTATACCAATATTAGGTGATTCATTCCATATTATATGAAGTTTACATTATTATTTTTACCTGTTCTGAGTACATTTATTTAAAAGCTAGGTATCCACTGAATATGTGGTCTGATACTTCATTCAGGTTTAAGTTGTAATGAATTGGTTTGAATGTGGACAGAAGAAGGCTAGGATATAAATATTGATATACATTAAAACAAACATGATAATACAGTATATGGAAAGGAGTATTTTAAATAAAATTACTTGAGTATGCATTTTAGCAGCAATCTATTTTATTAATGTCACTCTTAAGCAATGAAATTATAAAAGTTTGAAGATCAAATACCGGATACACATACAAAATCCATGACCTCTCTGATTCCTATAAAATATATAGTTTTAGACTATATGTCACTATTTTGACTTTTAGAAATATGGAGACATAAATATCTTTAAGAGTATTTAAATAGCTATTATTTTTCTGTTCCCAAAACTTCTTCAAGAATAGACATGTGTTGGATTTTCAGTTCGTCATTAACCAAATATACAGAACTGGAAATCACAGCTCTTCCTTATGCAAATCATAATCCAATAATTGTAAGACTGCTTTTAGAAGAACCTCAAAAATGAAAAGGTGGAGACTGAATAGTCTACTAAGATTGAAAGAAGATATTAATCAAAGAGTCAACATGAATTAAATAGCTTCTTCCAAAACAATGTAACTCCTGACATGTTTTTATCTACAGTAAGGGGTTTTGCTAAAACATTTTGAGACTATTTATCTGTTTGGCATGAAATAGAAAAAAAGAAAAACATAAGGATGTACTGATGAATGAATAAAAGAAACAAAAATTAAGACATAAGCAGAACCTGGAAAAAAAATCAAACTTATTCATAATAATTTGGACCTAATGAAAATAAGGAGGTAATCTTGCTTATAAAAGGAGATAGTCTTGCTGAACAAAAATATTTTGAAAAAGTAATAAACCAAGCAAAATTTTGGCACATACTTTGAAAAGAAGAGAAGAGAATTATTGCTGGGATAGAAAACAGTACGTTTCAATGAGAAGATGATTAAACAATCTGTTAAATATTACTCTCAATTATACAGCACACAGACACTAAATCTGGAAAAGATCAAACAATACTTAAATTTAAATACAAACAATGAAATGTACAGCTTGACAAAAGGAAGCTCTTTTAAAAATCAATCCCAAAAGATGAAATAGGAGAAACAATACAGGGACTAAAATTGAAGAAATCCTTAGAACTAGATGGTTCTTCTGCAATATATATACTTAAGAATGGTTAAATCAACATTTCCTGAAAGTTTTTATTATATATCTTTTTTTTAGAAAATATGGATTTAACTATTCTCAAGTAATAAAATACACTTATTTTACAGCAAAATTGAATCTTTATAACGGATTCAATACATCTTAATCAGACTGGGTTTGTCCCAAAGTGATACATGAGGAATAATATCATGTATATTTTTAATGTTATTGATAATATAAATCAAGCAAACATAACAAGAAAGCTCTTATGATTTTTCTAGATACAGAGAACGCTTCTGATATAAAGATGAGCTGTGATTTCAATTTGGATACAAAGCACTTATTTAAAACCAAACTAAGTAACAATAAACAGATTTTTGTCCCCATGGCTTCTTCTTTCTTTCCTTATTTTTACAGGAAATAAAACTATTGGCAAGGAAATCAGTATAATTTTAGGATTTCAATTGCAAAACTAAAACTAAAATAAATGATATGTGGACCTATTATAGTTACCCATGCAAGACATCCTTTGGAATTTAGAACAGGAATATCTGCCGATATTGAATTGTATTATTAAACAGTATTATTTAGATCACATAATAGATGATATCATTTTATTGCTTCTACTCAGGTAGTAGAACCATTGGATGTTTAAATGCCTTTGGCTTCATACAAATAGAAATGCAAAATGTATACACAATTATTTAATCATAAGCAAAATATTAAAATATGGAAAAATTGTAGAATCAACAGGTTTATCATCCCTTGCTTTAATATTAAGCATTTCCTTTCATGAAGGGGAATATACAAAAATCTTTGATCATTGGAGAAATAATAATGGTGCAAGATTTCAATCTAAACAAAAGAAGGATACAAAAGAAGGATCTTTTGAAATTATTTCCTTGGAATGGTCAGAATCATCTTATTGCTTCAAATAGCTTATTTTAAAAAGAATTGAATTGAATTAAATACTTTATTGGCTAAGTGTGATTGGACACACAAGGAATTTGTCTTGGTGTAAATACTCTCAGTATACATAAAAGAAAGGACAAAAGCAATGCAATGCAGAATTCTGAAAGAATTGATCAAATTTGAAGAACATGTAACATCAACCTCAGAACCTCATAATATTGTGACTAAAGAAGAATATTTCCATAATTATTTGAATACAAGGCCACCCCCAACTTCTTTGTATATGTACCATTTATCATACCATGAGTTTACCAAATATAATTTTCAGTATCAAAAAAAGTAATTCCGTATTTGAAAAACAAATTTAACACACATTTTAAATCAACTTGGAAAACATTTATGGATTGTAATTCTGCCTATCAATTTATACCACATTTAAAGCTTGGCTTTCTCTTAACATGAGGCTTCAATATACTAGCTTTTCTTCAAATTGCTAAATAATAATAAAATATTTAGATTTCATGTAAACTATTTTTAATAGTTTCTTCTAACTCATGATTCATATTATACTAGTCCCTTGACTTCTTTTTGAAAACTGATTTGATCTTAATAAATTTGAAATCTCAAATTATTCAACTTTAATATGCAGCACTGATTTTTGATTTTTTTGTTTGTCCTCTTGGCTGTTTTCTTAAATATCTACTAGTTTTTAAAGTAATTTGATGCTAACATGTATGTGCACATACATATGGAATCTCTCTGACATAGAGAAAATAGGAAGTCAAAAAGCATACAGCTTATTAGTTTTATCTCCATTCTAAGTAACTCTCAAACATTGTGCATAAGACTTCATTCAAAGATAACATGAAGCTATGCGTAGTTTGACACCCCCCCTCAAAAAAAGCAGATTGTAAATACTTCATGGAGGGATAGCCTTGTGGCCATTTTTCCCTTGCATCCAGCAAAGTTAAATTCAGTATGAATTAGTCATGACCAAGCATACATTGACCTAAATTGTAGTATAATCACTCGGCCTTACATCCTTGTGAACATCCAAAGAATTAAGTACACATCAAGAATTAGCTAGACTTCTGAAACTATTAGCTGGATCAATACATTACAATCTAAAATTATACATACTATTTTTGTAAATACTAATAGTTGCTTTCATATTTGGGTTTCTCCACATTTACTGGAGAACAACATAAATAAAGGAAATGGAGAAAAAATATGCAGCAGCAATAAGAAGAAAGGAGAATACTCAAATGGGTTTATAGCTTCACAATCTCATGTCCTTCAGACCCAAAATGAAATCACAAGAAGCCTCTGAATAATTTTGTAAAATTGAAAAACTATGACTTTGGCTTGGTTATGCAGAAGAGGAAGAGAAATCTATAAATGAGGCAACAGAGAAAGTGTTATCAATTCCAAGTAAATGCAACATACTACCAAAGGAATCACCATGAATGTATTATTAAAGCAATTACAGTATAGTTTCTGGTTGATATGCCTGGGTTTACTGATGCTCATTTTATTTTTAAAAAATATCATGATTGCCAGACTCTGCTATATTAAGACTTTGCTTGTATTTTAAAGCAAGGCTTGAAGGTAAGGAGAGAGAAAAATGTTACTGCATGCTTCAAGATTTAAGTGCTGCCATACCCATTAAGGTCTGGTGAGAAATGGATGGCTGTAAAACAATAAATCCAAGGATAACGATTATCTAGAGGTATCATTTGTTACATACAATACATGCACTAAATATGAAAACTTCTGTTCTGAAATCACCTGAAAATGGCTACAGTGAACTTAGATGATGCATCAGGCATGGATTCCATCAAACTATCAACTGCCTATAGTAAATATTGCTTAATTGGTTCGTTGAACTTGTTGAGATTTCTACAAATAATTGGTTTGTTTTCAAAGCTTTAGAAATTTCCCACCTATCACACTTTAACATGGAAATTTTCAAAATGTAACAGGGCAAGAACTTTCATTGCCACCAAGAGCTTCCAGTGCCATTGGCTAGTTATTCTGTTTCTCAAACAATGCTCTCTAGTAAGGCAGCTTGTGAAGTTATACTGCTTATTTTTGCACATTTGCTGGTATAGGAGACAAGGTACTACTACATTTATCTTCGTTTAAATATTTAGTTATTCATTTATTTAAAAGGTTTGTATGGCCACCCATATGAAAATACAACTCAGGTGGATCACAAAAACAATAAAATCCAGAACTATAAAAATCATAAAAATTATAAAACATAAAAACACGAAATCAAAACAAAACCCAGCACCTCAGTCACCCACTTGGGATGATCCTCAACCAATTCTGGACATCCTCACTCTACCCTGATTCCAAATCACTGGGGTAGGGGATATTCCATAAGGTAGGGTCAGCCACAGAAAAGGCACACTTCCAAGATAGCAAGATTTCAGGGAAGGGACCTGAACATGCTTAATCTACCTGATCAAGTAGGATGAGCAGATCCCTCAAATAACCTGATCTCATGGCGTGAAAAATAGCACTTTGAATTGAACCTAGAAAGAAACTAGGAGCCAGAACAATTTTTAAAGCAGTGGTTTTATGTGGTATCTTGCAGAAATAAGAATTTTATCCAGTAAAATTATGAAACATTGTCAACTTTTCTTGACATGACAGTTTGTAAAATAAATATTTTACAATAAATAAATATTCTGTAATGTGATTAATAAGGGAAATGAGGAGGAAGAAGGGGAAAATGAAATCAGATTTAGAACCTTCAAAAGTCTACAGTCAACTATATTTTGCAGGACTTTAATTGCTACCTTGCTTATTTATTGCCCATAAAGTTCTAGGAGAAGATAAAGACACCAGAATTGAACTCTATTATTGTAGCATATACAGTAATGCGTTAAAATTCAATTCCATTTACATTTCTAATCTCTCCTTTGCATTTTTAAAAGCAACAGAGCAAGACCTCAATCAATCAACATGCAGAGAAAGAAATAATCACAAATAAATTGGTTGCAAGTTACTTCGGTATCTAAACAGTACACAAATGAAGCCCTGAAAGAGATGAGCATTATCTGAAATCTGTCAGTTCTTAAATTAATGTTCTGAAGGCTTGAGAGACAAAGTATTAATGTTCTAAAGCAGGGGTGTCCAACCTTGGCAACTTTAAGACTTGTGGACTTCAACTCCCAGAATTCCTCAGCCAGCAAAGCTGGCTGAGGAATTCTGGGAGTTGAAGTCCACAAGTCTTAAAGTTGCCAAGGTTGGACACCCCTGCTCTAAAGCCTTAACCACACTCCTTTCTAACCCACTATGTAGATCAGATTTCAAGAACCTAAACCTGATTGTTTTGAGCTGCAGCCCTAAAGTACCTTCCATGTAAGGAAGAGCTAAAATGAACTGTTCTCGCAAAATATCTTCATGAATCACTTACCACATGAAGATCTTTGCCTGTAGTAACTGTTTCCACTGTAATTTTGCTCTTGATGTGATATTCCCAATTAAAGGAACAAGTTCCCCTTGGGCTTCTCCTTCCATTAGACTTCATGGAACAATAGGGAGAAATTAAAATTGTCACTGCTGGGGAGAATTTCTGTGATAAAAATAAATATTCTGCCATGAATGATGTTTGTATTTTAGACAACACCTGTTTGATAACAAATATCTAAATTTATATGGCAAGGGGAAAACAAGTTAAAAATACACCATTACAAAGGAAAAAGGAGGGTTGGGTTTACTGCATTTGAAGTTGTATTTTGCTACTTATTGGTTGCTCTGGATGAAATAATGGATATTGCTGAAAAACAAGAGACTTTTTCAGTTAAAAGCTCACAAACTAAGGCTTGAATGGCATGGATGTTCATGGTAAAATAACGTTAAATTAATGTGGACTTCAAATAGCATTTTATTAGACATGCTATATTGAGAACATGGAATAGATATAAACCCAGGTTTTGTCTGGAAACACCTGGTTTTTCATATTTCTAGTTATCTGAAATATTTAAAATGGATAAAAAGATCTATGGTTAGGAGCAAAATACGTCAGATTTTGAGATATAATTATGTATTGAGGATAAACATGTAATTGCTAAAATGTACAAACTTTTGTTTAAATTTGAAACAGAGGAAAAACGGATTAAGAATGTATGATAAAATGGATTAAGAATGTTATTTATACATACAGATGGATCAATGGGAAAATAGATAGTTAAAAGGGTTGAAATTTATACTGTGTTGTGAACTATAAAATGAATGTGTCATTAATACATGACACCAAAGAAATTATCTTGAATGTTTTAAAGACACTTCAAAGATATTTTGGAAACATGAACATTAAGAGAAGTTTTATTATGCTTGATGAAGATGTAAAAAGGCTAAGAATTTTTGGATTCAAATACATAGTATAATACAGAAAATTTTAAAATTCAACATTCAATTGAAGCTAGAACTTTACCTTTAAGGATTAATAGATACACAGAAAAAGCCATGAAATATTATTTTAATGTTTCAGTAAGATTATGATATGTGCAGAGATTCTTTTGATAAATTGACTTATTTGGTTAGAGAAAAGACATTATCTACATTTATTGGTGGCTGGAAGCCTCATAAGGACTTTTTGTGTAAAAATTAAAAATGAATTTGTGATTTATGGTTTTGGTGATTAGACAGGATAGATTATAGAAAGAAGAGTGAAGTATTGCAACTTTAGGAAGAGAGGTTAAGATATATTTGTGCTTATAACTGCTATGTTAGAATGCCAAAAGTCACTTCTTATATCTTCTTTCTTTTCTATTTTTCTTCATTGTTTTTGCCTTTTTTATTTATTTTTTCTTCCTTATTTTAGTTTTTATCTTTATATTTTAAAAGATTTCATGGAACAGTACCAACCCTTGCCTTGAGTAAACAAAATCTAATTAATCCATCCCTGTTTTCATTATTATACCAGAGAGTGTTATTCTTCTTCCAGTCTTCTGCCAGTCATACATAGTAGTGTGATAGGTTTCAACCTCTATAAATGCTTATCTGTGAGTGGAGATGATATGAGAAAAACCGATCCCCAGGTGCCCCAGTAGAAAAATGCTTGTCAATTATTCTAATCATTGCTTCTCAGTTCCATCCAGAGCATTTTGGCTGACATCTGTTTTAAAACAGTTTATCAGATCATGTCTCCTTTGAATCCCTCCTCTCTCATCCTCATCAATGTTCCAAATCCCAGCCTCCAAAGTTTCAGGGCTGTTACATTTGTCTTGGCAAAACATCCAATTATATCCAGCTGGACTTACATATAGACTTCATAAATATGCAGGAGATGCTATATGTAGAAATCATAGAATTAAAAATAGTCCTGGCTACCCAGTGAGTTTCACTTATCTGAAAATGTGAAGCTCAGCACCAAATACTAGACTTAATCCTAAAACCAGTCCTTGAATGTTAGACTAACAATAAGACTGCATCTCTTCTCTTGCCCATACTGCTAGCTTTGCAACAATAAATCTTGTCCTTAATGTTTGCAGTGATATCCTGCTCAGGTCATCTACACTGAAGAGACATACATACACGTTATTTGTTTTGTTTCTGAACTTTAAAAATATAATGCAATATACCCTTGTTTTTAGCCCAAGAAGATTGGGTAGATGACAGAACCTAATACACTTAGTGAAGAATTGGTATATCCACATTTTATTTTTTGAAAGAAATGAAATGAAGCACTTTCCCTTCCTATCAGGCGAAGGAGAGTGAGAGAACAGCAACTGCTCCCTGCTATGTTCCATTTGCTTTGCTTTGAGTGGCAAAGCAGGCAGGAATTTAGCTAAGTGCTAGAAGTGGAAAAGCCAAACTATGGAGATAGGCTGGAAACAACAAGGAGAAGAAAAGTTAGCCAGCTTTGAATTTTAAGAAATTGCTTTGAATGAAATATCTTTGCTACAAAGGAGAGCAGACAAGAAAATTTATCTTTGCTGCGAAGTTCACACTTGCTGGCCCTCTGTGTATTTGCATTTCAGTGGCATGCATTTTTGCTTGAACAGTGCTAACTTAATTTACTTGCTGTAATCCTAGAGAACTGTCACAGGAAGCTTAGGGTGCTTAGGAAAAGAGTGCAAATTGGGTTATAAACAGAAGATTTTCAGGCTGTAATCCTATGTTCACTTACTTGAGAATAAATCTTACTAAAGCCTAAATACATTACTGTATTTATGTGAAAGAAAGATTAGTGACTTTTTCATTAAATAAATTAACTTTAAAATGAGAGACTACAGGAGAATACAGAGATTGAGGAAGATGAGTTTTTTTCTATCTAATATTTCCTTGTAGAGAGGTTGCCTTAAATTCAGAGTTGTCTTCTTTTTGGTAAATAATAGAACTTCCAAACCATGTTTCAATAAAGATTTGAAAAAGTGAGATTTAGATAATTCACAATGTATCTGAAAAGATAACAAACTAAGTTACAGTATTTGTGTAGCTCAGAGAAAAAAGGTGATGGAAAATGAAACCTCCTCATATCAAATGGATTCCTACATATCATTTCAGATTTTCACCATGCTGAATTGCCATCAGCAGTAAACAGGAAATGGCACATGTATTAGGTTACCTTTTGTTTGTTACATGACTGGCTCTGCTCTTGCATCAATATAAATCTTCTAGGTACCCATCAACATATCTACTAAAAGGGAAATACTAGTTGCTAGTTATACATTAAATATCTCTATGAAATTAAATGTCCTCTATTCATCTATAAAACACATCAAGCCATATACTTCATCTCAATAGAAACTTTTGTCTAGATATTTGGAAAGATACTGCTTAATTTTTCAAACTGAAAAAAGGGAATCTTGAATTATGTAAATATGTTAATGCACACATTAGAGCTTTGAAAGATTTAATGCTCTTCTACCATTGTTCAATATTCCCCCTTTTTTCCAATTTCATACAAGGATTAATAGAAAATGTTTTCCATGTTTTCACCATAGCCATACAAAATTTGGCTACTGTGTTTGTAGTGACATGGTTAGAATTGGAAAGAAGAAGAAAAATGAGTGTAATATATTTCTGTCCCTCCTGGGAGCTGTTACAGCAGAGGTAGTATAGTTGTTACACAGATCCTTGTAAAAATTACAGTGAAGCAATCCATATTGAATATTTTTTATTTCCCTAGGGTCTCCTTGGCAGCTGTTAATGAGATTTTGGTGAATCTGCTGTGTAATAAAGCTAATGGGAGCACATTGTACCTAACTGTAAAAAACTCTTTCCATGGGAAATGCAACATGCATAAAGAGCTTGCAGATAGTCAAGATCAGGGGTGGGAGTCTACCAGTTTGCATCTATTCGCTAGAACCGGTTGTTAACATTCTAAGCAGTTTGGAGAACCAGTTGTTAGAAGAAATTATTGGCCTAATCCTGTAAGGAAGGCAGGAAGGAAACATTCTGGTGTTGCTTACAGAAACTGCCTCTCCATTAACCCTTATTACATTCTTGACAGGACTGTCTCAGGAACTTCTCTGGAGTTTTTTTCCCCCCTCCTTTGCTGGTACTTTGCTTGTGTGTAGTGACCATTGAAAAAAGTGACTTATGACCATTTTTCACACTTACGACTGTTGCAGCACCCCCACAGTCTTGAGAGGCCAGGCAAGGAGATGCATGCCTCGATGTGATATTGAGTTGGCTACATCCAGCCAATAACATGACCACCAAACCACGTCCACCCAGTCACATGACCACCAAGCCACGCCTACCACCTAAGCCACGCCCACAGAACTGGTTGTTAAAAATTTGAATCCCACCCCTGGTCAAGATGGTGCCCTAACCTCAGTTTGGTATTTAGTATTATTCAACTTTAAAGTACTGTCTTTTTTGCTTGGTCAAAATTGGATGATAAAAGTGAATCCACAAAGTACCTTAGTCTGTATTCACTGCTTATTATCTATGGTGAGGGGATGGTTGTCCTTCAGAATTAGCAAAACTGGACCATTAAAGAAAATATATTTTCAACCAATGTTGGGCAATTATTATGACAAAAGAATGTAAATGTAACTACTCAACTAGATATAAGAGTCATCTCACTGTACTCTGATACAGCTGTTCACATTGTACTTTCCAGTTCAAAGAACAGAATTACACTAGTTAAAAGCTTGTATGAAGTTAGCATCTGTTCAAGTATCAAGACAAAATAAGTTGCTTTCCTTCCGTAGTCAAAAAGCCATTGTGCTATAAGTGCATTTTACACACTGTGTACTACAACATCTAGTATTTTATAGGCAAATTATAGCAAACTGAACTTAAAATTCCTTTAAAAGTGCTAAGAAACTGAGATTAAAACTTTTAGAATGTCTTAGAAAAAAAACTGCACATAATTTTTTAATGAAAGTATAAAGATCAACTGAGGCATGAAGAGAAAAATTTCCCACATCCTCCCTCAAAGCATGCAAAAATGTTTCTGCAATTAAATACTGTAAAGTAACTGGCAGGACCAAGAGGAGCCCAGTAAATCCTTCAGTCTGGCAATGTGCCCACAAAGTAACTGTGAATGATAAAACTGACTGTTCTGATACTCCATCTTCTGGTTATCAAGTTTTATTTTATAATTAATTTGTGTAAATGAGATGCCATAGTGTAAAAAAATAAAAACAATTTACAAGGAACTGTTTTTAATTTCATATTCAATTTTCCTATATAATAAAATATTTTATTTCAAGAAAGAAATGAAGGGCAAAACAAAGAGCAATTAAAACAATTGTTTTGATGTTGCAGAGGGTAGGGGGATCAACAATTTCTCTCTAACGCCTTCTGAATACTTGTAAATTGCTTTCTCTCCCCTTCTTTAATCTTTTCAGGGCTAAATAATTACAGACTAAGATTTGCATTCTAGTTTCAGCAATTGCTGGAGTTTTACATTTTAGAAGAGAAAACATTACGGTCACATTTGTTGATTTTAGTTCCAGATAAGGTGATTTAACATCCTCTGTAAGGAAATTGAAGGAATCAGGCCTACATGTATGGAGGTATAAAATCTGAAGCAGATACAGTACCTAAAAATGTGACCTATTAAAGATTATGCATACATATTTCACCATTAACAAAGATTTCTCACGACCTAGAAAAATGATAAAAAATAACCAGGGTTAAGATGAAAAAAGAACAAAAAACAAATACTAATTATTTTCTAAAATGGATTCCAAAACAATAGCTTGGACTGACAGGCTACTGTCATCTGGCTGGCTGACAGGCTATTTATTTATAGGAAAGAAGAAATAGTGGAATTATTGGGATTTGGATGGACTTAAATGGTGGTTGGTATAAAGGCAAGTTGCTTTCTAGAGGCACCCACTTCTAGGTTCCTTACAGACACTACCAGAGAACTGGAGATAGGCTCAGATGGCTGAATTACAGAGCTGGCTAGTCTTATTCTCTCCTTGTCTAGTATTTTTTTTTTTTTTGTAATATTTACCTTTTGATACTGATTCTTATATTTTTATACTAATCATTTTATATACTGTGTATGTAGACAGACAGACAGACAGACAGACAATTGCTGGATTTTGTTATGCCACCCAAAGTCATTTTTGTGAGACAGACAACTATACAAATTTGAAGAATAAATAAATAACGAGAAAACGAGAACAGGCATCTATTAAAAATAAAGGATACATGCTTTAATATTAATAATAAACTTAGGAAAGCTTAATAATAAACTTTGGAAATAATAAACTTAGGAAACTTAGGAGAGGCACATTTTACCAGTTTATTTCAGCAAAACTCCTCTCAAAGACCAACCAATATAGTGAATCTTTCTAATGCATGGAATGGACTATACTTACTTAGCTTAGCATTCTTGTTTAACAGCTGTGTCTTATGTTCAGTTTGAGGATTGGTTACCAGCAAGAAACAATTCCTGAACTCGGTGATCAAAAAGCATACATTATTGACAGAAAATGGAGGCTCCAGCCTTTACTGGTTAGGTGAACAGATTCCCCTTTATATATCCTGATTACTATCCTACTTTGATTTAAGCCTTACTTTTTATGATTTTTATTTCTTTATGATTCCCTCATTTTGTCTCTTGGATGACATACTGTATTTGTCTTAGTTCTACTACTTCTTAGATTTATTATATTGGCCAGAATCTCTAGGCTTGCTGCCCATGCTCTGGGTCTTTATCTTTGGTCAGAGCTTATGGCTGCTTAGTACATTTGCCAGGGCTTTGGGCCTTTTTGTTCAATTTGTCCTAAGAGGCCAATCGTCTGGGTTGCTTTGCACAGGAACTCAGTTGGCCCTTTCTGGTTTTTTCCTGCCACCAATATTGATTATGGTTGCCAATCTCCATCCCTGTCTGGTCAACATGCTCTATTGCAACCAACAATCTCTATTGTTCTGCAAGCATTTCCTGAGTTTCTTTCTTCTTCCAGTGGCTTTTATAGTGCTCTCTAATACATGATTTTGGCTGCTTCATGGTTGAGATTTTAGACATCTATTTAATTATGGAAAAGAGGCTCATGTCTTCTTCCTAAATAAACATTTAATAGCACCTCTTAAGTCCTTCTCAACAATTGTATCATTATATCAGACCTTACAACACTTTCCCTCTCACACACTCCAACCAACTACATAATTTCAATATTTTTGGCTGTTCGTCTCTACTGACAGATGATAGCTTCAGAACTTTCACTCTGTTCATTTTTAGGTGGGCAGGGGGAGGAGATGGTAGTCATTCTGGAAAGGATTTTCCTGTTTTGTCCCCTTAGCTGTAACAAGCTAATGAAACACACAGGTTTTCCCCACCCATACTTATTCATGAACACTTACTGGCCTTTTACAGGCATTGGTGAAATCCAGAAACTCTAGAACAGTTAGAAACAGATGGACAGATGATACCAACTATAAAATTCAAAATGCTGGTTGTCACTTTTAAAAACCCCTGTGGCTTATGGTCTGGATATATCATATTGCTTGTTCCTGGTTGAATTTGCCCATTCAGTCACATCAGGAACAAACGGCTTGCTGAGTGTCTACTACCAACCAAATAACATCTCTAGGGACCCCTTTGTTGAGCCTTCACAAAGACTACCACTTCCTCTGGAACAGCTTCCCTCCCAGCTTTGCCCCAGATAATTGGATTACCCCTCCCAATTAAGCTTTCACAGATCCTTGAAAAGGATCTTTTAGAAGACCTTTACTATCCCCAATATATAATTGAAAGGGTTGCATATTGTTAACTGTTCCTTGTTTCTGACTTCTTTTTGTTTCTAATTCTACTCTACATGGTTTTCTGTAAGCCATTCAAAGTCTCCAGAGTGAGGTAGCATATAAACTGCAGTAATGAATAAATAAATTTTAAAAATCCCCTTCAGCGGTACAAGTCCTTCTCATACAAGAGCCTTTCCATCAGTGGCCTTGTGCCTTTGTTAACCTTTCGAAATGCACACACAAAGCATCCACTTTGATCACTGGCTCAACTGACTATATATTTTATAATAATGGTGTTATCTTTCCTGTCTTGGTAGCAGTCTAAATTTGCTCCATTCTTTTTTATTATATACTGTTGAGTACCAGAAAGATGATAAACAACATATGAATAATTAAACAAACTCTGTATGCATATTTCTTGGCCTAATTATTAAGTAAACTAAAACAATCAGTGACAATGTATGTTGCATTTGCACTTCAAAAGTTTTCATCTACACCATAGCCCAAAGCTCATAGCCCAAACCCTTTCCACGGTTTTTGTGCCTCTAATAGTATTGCAGCAATTTAGTAGGGGGAAATTAAACAATTACAGTACAATTTATTTCTGATTTTGGGTAGGACAGAAACAAAAGGAAGAAGACTGGTAAGCTAAACCTCAAACAGCTTTAATATCCCCAAAAGTTGTTTTTTTTTAATAACTAAAGAGGATTTTTTTTAATGTAAAGTTTTAAAAAACTAAACAGAGAAAATAGGCCCCTGATCCCAGCCTCACAACCATTTATATCATCACCCCTCTGAATGCAGCCCTATAGTCATGAAAAAATTACTTAACCCACACCATACTCAAATATACATTCTCAGGCAACCTCTGAGTATTTTAAACCTCAAGCAGCTATTTTGATAGTTGTCATAAAACAAAATCTGAAGAAGAGCTCTTTTTCTAAGGGTCTCCTACAATTAGACAGCTGCACTAAATAAAACAAGAAGAGACAAAAGCTTGAGGATTTAGCAGTCCCATAGCTGCTGGTGTTGTTCATAGGAATGTAACAGTTATATTAAATCTAGCCTCAAGGATTAAAAAAAACCGCCTTAAATTTTTTTAATCCATTTTTATTAATAAGAACATAATTACAGAAAAATAAATAAAAATGCTTATACTTGTCGCCTCTGAAAGAATGGTGAATTGAAAAATCAAGTTGACTTCATGCAGTATAAACTCTATTTCTTAGCTGAAAGCCCTTCAAACAAATGTAAAAGCCATAAGATTTAAATTAATGTTGATTCCTCGTTATACCAAGCAGCCTTATATGTACTAAATTTCCTCTATTTTACTGTCTTAAGTACACAAAATCCATACCTCTCTTTACAAAATGTTTTCACGGCTTACTTGTTATAAAGGTTAAAAAAAAATGTCCAGTTTTCTTTCCATGTCAAGGGGAATTTCAGCTATTATATGCGAACAGATCTATACATAGGAAAGGTTGAAAGTTAATGATGCTATACAAAGAAGCAATAAAACATTTAACTCAAGCATTAGTTCATTTGGGAATGTAAATAGGATACAGAGGTGATTTTCCCCCCTCCATGTTTTAGAAAACACAAAACCGCAATTGTCTGTTGCAATAAGCTCAGCTAAAATACCACACTGAAAGGTAGAGTTCTTTTCTTCTACTTTTTTTCAAATAAGCTTAGGGTTTTGGTTTTTTTCCAAATAAGTTAAGCAGATAAACATCCACTGGCTTCAGTAAAACTTCAATTATTTGCAGTTCTCTCAAAGCTTAAATACTGTGTTTCAGCTTCAGACCTTTATTTAGCACCCCAAGTCCAACATGCCTCTTTCTTCCATTGCACTGAATATTTTAGATAATGCCTGCAGTAGTTCCATCAACGTAACAAATATTACTGATGGAATCTGTCTCCAAATCTGCTTGTAAGTTTGAGGTCCTTCTAGACAGTTTTTGATGTGTACAAAGGAGCAGAGATAGAAGTCCTGTTACATGAAGAGAGAATCTGCATGACATCAAACAATCGTTACCCTTTTAATTTATTATTTAAGTAGGGTTTTTTTTCATAATCTCTTTATTAAATTTCAACATCAAACATGAAAATACAAATTAACATAAAAGGGAAAGGAAATAACAGAACAATTAAAAAGTATTCCATTTAAAATACACTCATATATTAAATCATTATATGTGAAGATTACACATACAGCAAAGTATACTCAGGTAAAATGGGTACTAAATCTAGAATTATAATCAACTGATTTCCCAGAAAATCAAAATAAAATTTCTAATGCTACAATGGCATTAAAAATTATTCCTATTTGGCCTATTGAGGGGTTTGGGATCTGAACATTGCTATTTCAATTCAAAGGATAGTTATACGCTCCTATTTTAGTTATAAGATGAAAATTTATATGAATGAGATGCCCATCAATACCGGGAATCTGCATAGCCTGATCTAATCATAGATCACAGATTCCTTGACTATGGTAAAATTGTTGTGAATCAATAAAAGTTACTAGCATAAATGCAAATCAGGGTTTGGAAACCTGCACACCTGATTGGCCCTTATACAACAACTAGGGATTGGTCCATAAGTAGTCCCTGATTGGCCACTATTTTGACACTTCTCATTGGTTATAAGTTTGAACTTGTTGCACATGTCATTGGTTAATAAGGTAGCAGATAACCCTATAAAAGGGTTGTTGTTGCCCATAGCCTTGCTCTGTTCTGTTCTATTTACGATTATTAAAGAGTTGAAGTCACTGGTTAGATGTCTGGTCTCCATTATTCCCCAAACGTAACAAAAATAAACTGATCTCATATTATAACAATGAAAACAGTAAAAACTATTAATTCTAAGTCTGTCTCTCTGTCTCTCTCTCTCTCTATAAGGCCATTTACTTATATTGCATCTACCACCAAAACAGAAACTATTCTAATGTTTATACATTTATTTTAAATGAACAAATCTTCATTTTAAACTTTGTAATTGGTCCATAGAGCTCTTACATTCAGAGTTCCATCACTTTTGCCATTAATTCCTGGATGGATTCTCTATGCCAGAACAATTAAAAAGGTCATGGCTGATGCTGAATGCACCAGCAATAACCGTTCCATTCTCACCTTTTTATTGTTGGTCCAATGGGATGCAATACTGACAAGTTTGCAGTCAAACTGTGTTTTATTCCTTTCAAAGTCCTCTATAGAGATAATAAATGCCTACTATCCTCACTTTCGATATCCATTAAAAAGAATACAGTTTCAAGGGCAGAATAATTCAGAACAGATACTTATGGCTGAATGGGTGTTTAAATGGAGTTGTCTATCAAAACTACATGGCACAATAGCATTTGTTAAAATAATAAATGAACACCCAGAGTTTTAATTTTTGTTATTGGTCTAAAAATCAGCAAACACCCTATTAAACATCAATAGGGCATCCTTTGAAACTCAAATACTTTGGCCACCTAATGAGAAGGAAGGACTAACTGGAGAACAACCTTATGTTGGGAACGACTGAGGGCAAAAGAAGAAGGGGACAACAGAGAATGAGGTGGTGGATGGAATCACTGATGCAGTCGTAGTGAACTTAAATTCACTGTGGGAGATAGTAGAGCAGTGGTTCCCAAAGTGGGTGGTACCACCCCCTGGGGGGGATACCTTAGGAGGGCGCTAAGAGGCAAGGGGGTGCTGGAGGTGGGCCCCTCGCAGGACGCAATTCAGGGGTGGGATTCTATTGGTTCATTACCGTTCCCTGTAGTTTGGAGAACCGGTAAAACAGGCCCCTGGCTGGCCCTGCTCCTCTCCGCCCACTCCTCTGTTCCCTGCCCAGTCAGTCCTTATTGCGCATGTGCGACATTGCGCGCATGTGCAATCACTGATGACCACAGCAGCACGTTGGAGAAGCAGAGCAAGTAAAGCTGGAAGTTGGTAATTTTCACTGCAAAAAGCATCCAGACGCCATGTGGTTTTTGGGTGCAGCTGCAGTCCAGTTGCACCAAAAAAAACCACGCAGCAGCTACAAGCATTCGTGACAAGGGCAACATGGGCTGGCAGGGAGCCCAGCGACAACAATGGCTCAGCCCTGGCTTGCCTTCCCTGGTAGCCAGCCGTGGGAGGAAGGTAAAGTTACAGCCGTGGGACGACAAAAGGGGCAGCTATGGGGGAGGAAATGGGGAGTTTAAGGGCCGGGGCCTCTGAAAGGGGAAACAGGATGATGAAGTATTTTAGTATTGGCTGCATCCAGCTGACACGAACATGGCCACTTCTAATAAATCAAGTTTATTTTCTTTGAGAGATGAAGCTAGAGACTTATGATTTGAATGGGGGGTGGATTTGTTGGAGTCCTGACAGTAATAGTGAAAGAATGAAATATTTTTAAATGAAAATATTCAAGAAAAAGAAAAAAAAAATTATATAGTTAACAAAGAAAATTTATTCTTAACCTGTAGTGCTCTAATCTTCCAGCTCACTTACAGTGGAATTATGAGGTAAAAATAAGAAATACACTTACAGGCTTGTTTTGCTTTGTTTTATTTTAATAACTGGCTTCCATTTCATTATAAAGGAAATGGGGGGCATAGAGACAGTGTTAAATTACATAACAGCAGATGTAAATTCAGTCCTGATTCAGATGCACGGCACATATTGGAGATCCTGGTTCTTCAATGTATTTCAGCTGTACAATGTGATCCTCTCAATATCTATTTTTGAAGATCAGTAATTATCATATTGCTTACTGGACAGTTGAATCCTGAGATTCAGAAAACTGGCTAGCTTAATTTAAATGTAGTTTGATTTATATCAGTCTCTTATCCAGTAGAGTACACTACTTTTTGAATACATAGTTGAGCCAAAGGGTTATTTCGAAAATATGAAATTTGAAACCCAATCTGAAGGCATAAAAGAGATTACATTCAATATAAGGCATCATGAGGGAGGGAGGGAAGAAGTTGGGAAGGAGATGTTATTTGAAGTAGCAGAAAAGGAGATCCTTTGAAAAAATTAAGGAAGTTAGGCCTGGTTGGGTATTTGTCAAAAACAGATACATAAAAAAGAAGGGGAGGAAGGGGAGGCATGATAAAGTTTTGTAGGTAAAGGCAAAAATCTTATGAAGGTGGAAAATTACTGAAAGATTAAGTAGGGAGCCATAGAGTTGGAAGGTACCTTGGAGGTCTTCTAGTCCAACCCTCTGCTCGAGCAGCAACCTCTATACCATTTCAGACAAATGGCTGTCCAGTCTTTTCTTGAAAGCCACAATTGATGGCACACCCACAACTTTTGAAGGCAAGCTGTCCTACTGGTTAATTTTTCTTGCTATTTGGCCTCCCCGGCCTCCAGCACCACTCTGCCGCCAATAACGGGCTGTGTACAGGTCCCAGGAGGCCTCTGCGTGGCCTGTTTTCAGCCTCTCCAGCCTCCACAGCACTCCTGGCCAAAAATGGGCCACACGGAGGCTCCGCTCGGCCTGTTTTGGCCAGCAGAGATACCACAGGCCAGTCCTTTGATATTTCCACGGGCCAGATTCAAGCTTCTCACAGGCTGGATCTGGCCCGTGAGCCTTGAGTTTGACACCCCTGGCCTAGTGAAGCCATGTTTTCTCAAGGCCGTTTCACTTTATTGCAGAATTTTCAAAGGGACAGGAAATGCATACCTAACTAGTGTGAATATGTATGGTTAGTAACATAAATAAGTTTAGGTTTTGAGACAGTGAACTGTCCATGATTACTTATGTTAAACTAGTAATACTTCAGCCAGGTTCCTCACATTAAGCCTACTAATCACAATACAATACAAGCCAGCCCTTTGAACCTAAACTGCTGTGTCTGGAAGGCAAAAAACATACTGTATGTTTTGTTAAAATTGAGGGGAATTAAGGATGATATTTCCTCATAACTTGAATAGTGCTATGACCAATTTAATCCGCTACAAACTGACAGTAAAAATTGCACAGGAAATAATCATTTTTGCATCATAAAATAATTTCATTGTGAACTGCTGCATAATGAAAAGTTAGCATAAATCTCAATTGCCTAAATAGATTCCAAATGAGTCACTTTAACACAGAAGAAACGCAAGTCCTACTAACTGAAATCTAATTAGCTATATAATGACTTGGTAAATATCATGTGATGTTAGAGATCTTATTCAAGGGTTTGATTAATTTTGCTTTTAAGTCATCCCACTTATTTGACAAATAGAAATAATATTCTTTATTTCAGTAGAAATGCAACCGTTGATACAGTCCATCTATCTTCTTAGTTTAAATGAAACATTTAATGAGAGATTGTGTTTTTTCTGGAAAAATTCAATTTCTGACAAATGAATCTGTATTAACAATTCTCCAAACTGTAGCAAGGAAATACAAAAAAGCCCTCTCCTAGAAGTGTTTTATATTTTCAAAACTCTGTTATTCTTTTAGCCATATTATGATTGTTGATTATAGTATAAGAACAAATAGTATTTTTTGACTCCGAGATGATATTTTGAAAAAAAAAATGAATAACCTTCTTCATAATAGTAGTGTAAGTTAAGTTCTTGAAATTATTTGTAGTTTACAAATTCCTGGTCCAATCTATATAAGATGTAGGGATCTGTGGATGAGTTTTCGTTTAAATGTTAGCAAATTGCACATTCTGAAATTAGACTGAAACTTATGGAACTGGAGAAACATATCTTCAACATTTCTCCCAATGCATTTTACATAGTTCAATTTCCCATTCAAGAAGCAGCTGTTGCTATAGTCTTTACTATGACTATTTACTATGTACAGTGTACAGAATCTTTAAAAATGTGTATCTGTAAATCTGTGAATCTTGTCAGGAAGGAAGTTTCAACACATTCGTATAACTTTGAGATCTACGCATTACATATATAATGTGGAAAACAACTTTTTCATTTATGGAAGCAATAGCAATGAATGAATTGCCCTGAATTCAAAACCCAACTCTAACTATGAAACAATACAATGGAGAATGTAATCTCAAATAATTTTAGCTTTAGATTGAAATCTTTATTATAAAAATATATTTTAATATATGTTCTTTCATTTGTTTTTCATTTCAGTTCCAATTTTATATATAACTTTGAAAAAGTTAAATAATCATAATCATTGTAGCGGGCCCCCCCCCCCCCCCCCCCCCCCCCCCCCCCCCGCTCCCACCTTCCCCCCCCCCCCCTCTCTCCTCCCTTTCCCCGACCCCCCCCCGCCACCCCCTGATTTTCCCCCCCCCCCCCCCCAAGTCTAACACTGAAGCCTTTTTCCTTAGAACCCCCCCCCCCCCCCCCCCCCCCCCCCTCGGGCGCACCCCCGCGCCCCCCCCCCCCCCCCCCCCCCCCCCCCCCCCCCCCCCCCTTGCTCCCCCCCACTGGCGGTGATGGAGGGGGTTATCCCTGAGCCCCCCCGGCCCCCACCCCCCCCCCCCCCCCCCCCCCCCCCCCCCCCCCCCCCCCCCCCCCCCCCCCCCCCCCCCCCCCCCCCCCCCCCCCCCCCCCCCACTAATAAAGATTAAACTGTAACTAACATCGATAGAATATTGACTTTTTTCCTTTATGTATATTCAGCACCTAAATAGTAGAATATTAAGTATAATATATTGTATAAATAGCATTGTATTGAAACACTATATAGTACCTATACTGAAATGATGAAGCAATGGGTGTTCTATATGACTACATTTAATAAATTGTTAAACACTGAGCTAATTTCCTATTAATATTTTATGAAGATATTTTTAGTTTCCACAAATATTACTCATTCAACCACTAGTTATATATTCTTTTAATTTTAATTTAATTGTTGTATTTTTGGATATACTTCGTCGTATTTTCTGGTTGTTATATTTCACTAATAAAATATTTTCAATATTTCAAGAAAAAAAAGGGAACTAATACCTTAATAGCCCAACAATATGGATAATGAAAAGTTGGAAGATAACATGTAAAAGCAGGCTACTTTCACACAAATAATGACAATTCAGAAAGTGTAAAATGTGTCTCTTACAGTTAGAATGACTTTTTTTTAATGGGAGTGGAGAGCATGAAAATAAGTACTATAGGAATAGTCAAGGTTTAGTAAGTAGTTTCAGATTTTTTTTGTCAGTTTTGGCTCTAGAGTTATTGCAATAATCACTGTATTGTTTAAAACACTGGACCACCTGGTTAGCTATGCAAGAAGATAACACAAACTGACTACAAGTAACAGCATGACAAAGAAGCAACAATGGTGTATTAGAAGATTTGCAAGAAATATTATTTGCCTGTAAGCGATAACTGGTAGAATCATAAAATAGAGGAGGAAATATAAAATGTGGAAGCTAAATTGCTTTAAAATTAGAAAGCTTTGATAGTGCAAAATGTATCATTGCAGGATGTAAGTTGTTCCAAGAAAAATTGCCTTTTGCAATTGATGGGTGGTGATTTTGTCAAGGCTGATCATGATACATTATTATAGTTGAATGAACAGACAGCAAGAATGCCCCAACTCATCCAGCAGGTTTTCATGTCTAAAGTATACTTTTCTAATTTTTGAAAATACAAAAGGACATGTTATGTAGAACTAAAAGTATCCTGGACTTTATTATAATTTATAGATTACTATTACATTTCAGAAAGTAGATGGAGATCTTTGGGAACAATACTGAAGTTACCCATTATTCCTGCCAGTTTTGTACATACAAAGATATCAACTTATTTAACCACCAACTGCCTGAGTCCAATCCTTTTGCTCTACATGACCATAATAATATTACATCTTTGTGCTTTTCTTCTCGAAAAAATTACTTTTTTTTCTTAGATAAAAATTGAAATTCTAGTTATTCATCAAATTTATATAGCTTCCTATCTCACATAAGGTGACTCTGGGCAGCATACATTTAAACCAAATATTAAAATGCATTAGAAAAACCACTTAAAACAATTAAATTGATTAAACATAAATAAGACCAACATTGTGAGATGTTAAAATTAGAGTGTTATACGTAATTAAACCACCATGAAGGCTGTCTCTTGCCAGATGTCTAGGTCTGATGAAAAAAAGTTTTGAGGGCTTTCCAAAAGACTATAAGGGTTAGGGATAAGGGGAGATGATATTCTAAAGGCCAGGTGCTGCAGCAGAAAGGCTCGTGTCCTAGGTCTTATCAGGTGGAACTCTTTAGCACTGGGGTGTCAAACTTGTGTCACTGAGGCATCGTCACGTGATGTATTGTGACTTGGGCATGGCCATCACGTGATGCATATGGCCCACGAGTCACGAGTTTGACAGCCCTGCTTTAGCAGATGAGTTCCACAACATGCTTCTCCTGTGGGACTTGATGGGACAGGTAGATATAATTGAGGAAAGGTATTCCCTCAGATAGTCTGTCCCCATGCCATGTAGTACTTTCAAAGTCAAAACCAGCACCTTGAACTGAACCTGGAAGCAAAATGGTAATCAGTGTAGCTCACAAAACAGGTATAACAGGTGTCCTTCTAGAGATATACATAACTACATATGCCACTACATTTTGCACCAGCTGAAGCTTCGAGATATTCACAGAATTACTGGTTTCCCGCCAGTTCTTCCTTGATGCAAGAATCCAGAGTGAATCCCTGACTGCCTCCAGACGAGTGGAGCCCAGCCCCCTCCTCCTCTCCAGTTCCTTTTCCTGAGGCTGCTCAAAACTGTCTTTATGGAGCTGGGCAGCCTGACCAGGGTGCAATTCTTCAAGGGCCACCATCTGTCTGTCTGTCTGTCTGTCTGACTGTCTTCTGACTGTCTTTGCCTGTCTATCCCAAATATGACAGTAGCTTATATCCAACACTGGATCAGAGGGCAGAATATGAACAGAGATTCTATTTGGTTTATGGACTTGTAAACAGATGCTAATGTTCACGTGCATGAAATCTTCTGTTCAAATGAAAAGCAGTGAACAGCCCTGGTTTCTTTGTCTGAAAAGGAAATTGATCTGGGCCATTTCAATGGCTTTTATGTTATCACACACAACTCATTCTAGCTGCTATTCCACTTTCTAAATAATAAAATATATTAGAAGAGGCTAGGTACTATTCAATCTTAACTAGGTTAATGCAGTTTAATGAAAATTATTTGAGGAGTTTTATGCAGCAAATGTCTTGTTTTTCAAGCCAACAGTAACTGGATACTAAATGTCAGAGCAGATTATTATGATGAAGCAGAGTCCATTTCATTTTCATATTTGCTTTTTTCAAACAATTGGAGGACTTATAAAAGCTTCTCTAATTAGTAACTTTCCAATGAAGAGGCTAAAATCCAATTCCCTGCATTCTAGTTATCTCAGTAATAAATTATAACCAGAGAACTCCAGTGCTATGTCTTTGAAGATATTCCTTGCTGCATTATGCAGTGCTAGATGGAAGCTATGCTGAACCAATTTCAGCTATTTAACTATGTTCAAGAAAGCTTCAGTAAATATACCTCTAAGGCCATTTATTGGTACATTATAACATCATTAAACCTGTCCCAGAAATGCAGAGGCCTAGCTTTCTAGCTAATTCTATTTTGAAAGACAATGAGATTGCTCTTTCATCTGAACAAAATGGCCTTTCTGCAGAGCTGCAGCCAAAATTACTTGAAGCCTTCTGAATATTCAAACTCTTCTACAATATGCAGTTAAGTTCATTACCAAAAGGTGAGTTTGTTTACAGTATCACTGCTCTGCAGAAATATTTTGATTAATGCAGTGATAACAGAACATGTTATTTGTTAATGTCCATCAGTTTATACTGAACAACTTTGTGTTTGGCTATTTAAACCTTAATTTTCAAAATTATCAAGGCGTGGCACACACACACTCCCCTCGCTGCGAGGCCGCTTCTACCGGCCAATTGAAGTAGCTGGTGACTGCATTTGGGGAGCTTCCATTGCCCGAAAAAGACTGCCTAAAGGCGAGGGGACATGGGCAGCCACGCCTTGCCCTGAAGCGGCTGGGGATTCTGCCTTCAAGGGAGCTTTCGTCTGCCGAAAGAAGTGGCCTCGTGGAGAGGGGAGTGCATGTGTGTGCGCTCGCCCCGAGGCCGCTTCTACCGGCCGATCGAAGTGGCTGGTAACTGCATTTGGGGAGCTTCCATCGCCCAAAAGAGACTGCCTAAAGGCGAGGGGACACAGGCAGCCACGCCATGCCCTGAAGCAGCTGGGGACTCTGCCTTCAGGGAGCTTTCGTCGACCGATAGAAGCGGCCTCGTGGCGAGGTATGTGCGTATGGGCCGCTCTAGGTGGGGGAAGAAATTAAGTCACCCCCGAAAAGACGGCCTATCAGTTTTTTCAGGGGTCAAAAAAAACCAAGGCCCAGCCTTATTTTGTGAGAAACACGGTAGTAGTAGCATTAATCCAAATATACTTTGATTTGTTTTCATTTTATTGTACATTATGCACATATTTATTACAAAGGAATACAAGCAACCCAAAATGTAGCAGATTTATGCAAGCAAAATATCAGAATGCCAAAAATATCTCATTTTTTCCAAAGACATAAGAGCCACACTTCTATTGTGGGCATCTCTCTAGCATGTTTATTTTCCTCAGCTTAACATTTCCTTTTCATCTCTCCTTTTTATCCTTGTACTTGCATATACAAGTTAGGTTCTTGAAACGAAATGATACAAATGGAGCATATCAATTCCTATATCAAAGTACATAGGAAATGCATTATTTTAAGAATACATTTGAAACAAATACATCCTCAAAAAAAATTGAATGTTAAATTTGAAATGTTTTTCGATAGTTTTCATTTAACTCTGCATACAAATATTAGCCTGGTAAGTGAAAAGAACTGTTACTGCAGTTTCTTCTTCAACTTCCTTCCCTGGCTTTTTATTGAAATAGAATGAACATTCAAAACAGGACTTAGGGATAAAAAAAACCACAGGGCAATGAGAGTAAAAACCTTTAACATTACAGCAAAGTACTTCTAATATTTTGAACTGAAACAACTCACTGTTGAGACCCACCATTGCTTGATATGGAACATTTCTACACAATGGAAAAGTCTATTTCGTCAGATGTCTCCAGCCATCCTCCTATTAGCAAGACTTAAGAAAGCTTTGTCATATCAAATATGCTCAGCTGCTTACCACATGGTGAAATAGTATTAGAACCATTTAAAGATGTGTCTGACATCATTAATCTATTTGACCTCTGACTCCAACCTCAAAATTCTAACTATGGTGACCAAGACATGACCTTACAATGCAGAAAAGCTTTCAACTCTGCAGTATTTTAAGTCACATTGTTGAACCAGACAAAGGAGTAAGAGAGAAATGTGACATTTTCTTAGGAATTAAGGTCAAAGGGTCAATTGCACAAACTTCTTATTGTTGTATAATAAGCACTTAGTTTTCATTCTTTCTCTCTTAAACATACTTTAAAATGCAAGGCAATCAAACTCAACTTGCAATATAAAATTCATCTGAAGCTTAGAGCTACAGAACTTTATTTTCCAACATAAGTTTATCAGGAAAGTAAATACTGTGCCTATAATTTTATTCATCTCTAATATACAGTATAACCATCCTGGAAGAGACAATGGCAGATCAATTCCATATTATTGTCCCAAAAACAATATGGATGTGTTTCATGAAGTCAAAAGGAGTCAAACTCAACTCAAATTTTTAAGTACATAAATCATTACTATTGCCAGTTACATCTCAATATGATAAAGAGCCAGGGTGGTGCAGTGGTTAATATGTAGTACTGTTGGCTACTTCCACTCACTGCCGGCTGCCATAAGTTTGGCAGTTCAAATCTTACCAGCTCAAGATTGACTCAGCCTTTCCAAGGTTGGTAAAATGAGGACTTAGATTGTTGGGGGCAATATGGTGACTCTGTAAACTGTTTAGAGAGGGCTATAAAACACTGTGAAGCTGTATATAAATCTAAGTGCTATTGCTATGCTCAACCTTATGAATATTTTCTCTAAAAACCAGTTCTGGAAAACTGTGTAGCTGTACAGTTTTATCTAAAATAAAGATTAGGAATAAGATACCAAGAAATATTCTGGTGCATTAAAGTGGCTGACCATCATGCTTTCTAGAAGTTTCGACTCCAACCCTCTTCTCCTCAGGAATGCAAATTTCCCCCATCTCAGACCACCCACATAACTTCAAGAATTATTTTTATTATCAAAATAAAAGATGAATGAAACGATAAGTTGCTCTTTGAGAACCATAAATGCAAAACCTCATAGGAGGCATGCACTAGTTCTTCATCCTGACACCATCTGATTCTTTGCTCAAAAATCTTTAAAAGAAAACAGTTAACAGATTAAAGAGTCAGTTTACTAAAATGTGATAACTGTCTTATGAACTATTTTTCCAAATTTCCACATTTACGGTACTGTTATGGTACAGGTAATCCTTGTTTAACAACTGCAATTGGGACCCTGGACTCAGTTATTAAGGGAAGAGGTTGCTAAGTGAAAAATCAAATGACTAGTAATTCAAATTTTACTTCAGCTTTCCTTTACTTTACACACAGCAGCAGAAAGATACAAACAGCCAGGTAGGAAGTCTCTGGAACCCAATTCAGAAGGAAAATCTTATAGTCCTTTTTTCCCATTCCCCTGCCCTGTTAATGCTCATTCCAGCACTGGAATAAATAGCAAAAATTAGAATTTATATTTGTATTTATATACATTGGATCACAAAGGATTATAAGAGAGTAAGCAAATACATAAAGGGAAATAGAGACTGAAAGAAATGTGTTAGTGCCAGATGTTTGCCTAGCATGTTCATTGGTGCAGGCCACCAGCTGTTTAGGAGGAAAACAAAAGTCTTTAGTGTGAAACTGATTAGGATCATGTCAATTTCAGGCAGCATCTGCAACCCAGGTGATTAAGGTCACAGAGTAGAATTATTTAATTTGCACATAGTACTTTTTAGGGATGCCCAGCTCTGTGAGAGAAGCAGCTGAGGAAGAAATAGCTTAAGCAATCTCTCTGCTTTACGAGGAGTGGGGAGAAGAGGGAACATGGCAAATATGCAATTGAGAGACTTAACAAGGGTTGCAAAAATATGGGCATTGGTCACAAAGTTATTTTTTCCATCACTATTGTAACTGTGAATGGTTGTTCTCCAAGGCAGTAGCTAAATGAGGACTAACTATACTCTCATATGTTCATTGGAGGATTTTTTTCGACACTTTTGCAACTTTTTATACGATTTTTTAAAGCAATAAATGGAGAAAGGCTTAAAAAGCCACATACCCAAACTTGATATGCTATGCATTGTTTTTGTCATAAATTTACAAATGAACTTGTCTATTAAGAGTCAGAAATGGCTCAGGTTCAGCATTAAACATTGATTACTTTTTAACATTTTATGCTTTTGTGTTTAGTACCATGCCGTCTATTGTACTATATTCTTAGGTTTGATGGGAATCTGTAACAGAAGTTTATAATGCTCAGATCATTTTTGGATAATGTTATTGTTATATCTACCCATATTTTTTTGTATTTGCATTTTATGTTACTATTTAAAAGTTTATAGTATATAGCAGGGCTGTCAAACTCCTGGCTCATGGGCTGGATGCATCACGTGCTGACCACACCCACAACTGGTTTAGCGAAGGGGGGAAAAGCCCCGATACATCACGTGACGTTGCCATGATGACCTGAGTTTGACAACCCTGATATATAGATTGCTGATTTTAATCTTTTTTTTCCTCATTCATGTGTAGACTGAGCAACCATCTTAGCATTTTTTTAAAAAATTATATAGTCTTTTAGTTAAAATTCTTTGTATGTATCTTTTTTCCTTACCTTGATATTGACAAGTCAATTGTTGATATTCAAACACCAATTCCCTTGTGCTGGTTAATGACTGCAATAAAGTTATTTCTTTTATATATATATATCCAGTTTTTGTACCACAATGTTTTTATGGTTTCACACATCATGACAAACAGCATTTTCTTTCACTTTTATTAAAGATGCATTCCCATCTTGTCAAAACATAGTAATTTCAGTCAAACCACTTCCATGGCTTTCTGAACAGTACTTTTTAGAATTATTCAGATCTTTATGTTATATACAGTTTAATTCAAACTTGTGTTCATGAAATAATTGGAGTTGGGGAAACAATTTGCTATCTTGGCATTTCAGTTTTCCACTCAATTTAAATGCATATTATATTAACAAACATTTATTTTAATGTACAACAGTTTGCCATTTAATAAACCAATTGTTATTTTAAGTTCATATGTCATCCTTATAAATATAGTTTAATTTAGAGATCTACATAAGCAAATGTACCAAGAAGAACTTCAGTAGTAGTTGTACAACATTACAGATATATGTCTGGTTTAAAGAAACACGGTTCCTAAGTAAAAGTTCCTTTAGTAAGACAAGGCAATGGCAAAAATAGGTTCAGGAAAGCAACTCTCAATATTTTAAAATATGTGTTTAGTTTGAAAGCACTTAGAACACATAAAAATCACTGTATTTCTCTCTGTGTGTATGTGTATGTATGTCCATTTTAAAAACAGCCATAAAACAGTATATCTATGTAAAAGAACATCCTTTGAAAAATGAGAAGAGAAGCGCAGAGTTATCCAAGAGAAGGAAATTACATCTTAAAATCCTATGTTTAAATTATACTGACACAGTGACAGAGAGGGATAAAAGTCAGGAAATTCCAAGTTAAAAGCTGAATCTCCTTTCTTACTTCGCATTGTCCTTTATCCCTTCTCATTTAATTAAAACCTAGTTCTGACCAACTGGTAATAAGCTGTACAGAAAACTGATTATGGTAATTGCTTGACTTCACAGTCTATTGTACTAGACTTCCTCTCTCTTTCAAATTCCAAATCTGCCTGCACAACCCCTTTTCAAAAGTGAAATGCAAGACTTGCAAAGTGTACTTGCATGAGGAATCTTTTACCAAATGCCCATAATTCTACATATGAAGAATATATTATACAAAGTATTTTTGGAAAAACTACCAAAACATTTTGATCAATATTATTACTATACAGTTGCTGTTTTTTAAATCTAGAATTTATTCTACTGGAAAATATTTTAAGTCTGTCTAGTTTTTACAGCTGAATATATACTTTCTTAATATATTTGAAAGAAATATTCACACAATCTGCTGAGAAAGACAAATTGACAGAAAATACTCATGAAAAGAGATAGAAATCATAGACAAAGTTGAGCTTTCTTGTTTTCTTGTTTTGAAAATCAAGGATTTCCACTACTGGCTAAAACAAAACCTTATTTTTTGTCACCATTAAATAAGTGTAGATGTGAATGTGTATATGCCTAGCTATAAATACAGACAAAATAGAAAAAATAACCTTAAAAAGTGCAGACCCAGGAAAAATTCAATTAATGTAAACTGGATTAATATGAATAGTAATTCGTTGTCAATAAGTAAGCAACCTTTCTTTAAAATTTATTTTTCCACAACTGCATATGCATGTACAAATCCTGGCTTATTCCATGTGGTAGTGATAGAAATTGGAGCACTTGAAAAAGAGGTTTATATTCTCCTTCTTTTGAAAAAAAGAAAAACATCAAAAAAGGCAAATGGAAATTTACATGCAATTTCTCTGAATGTTATGTTTCTTTCTCCCAATTAGAGAAACTCAGGAGATCTAATCATTTTAACAAATAAGAAATCTTACAATAATCTACTCCCATTCGCTGGAGGGGAGACATGTGCTAGTTCACCTACCTTTTTCTATTTATATGCTGGATGGTTAGTGTGTAGAGTTGACTTTGTATAACAATAATTATAGCACAGTGTTTGTGTGAGTTTGTGTCTTCTTAATTAACTTATTGCCTTAGGGTTAATATAGATCCTTCAAATATTTTAAACACACACACTTTACACAATGGCTATGTAAGTTATTCAACTATTATTGAAAACATGATGATCTGAGTTTTTCCATTCCTACTTAGTTTTTTTCTTTATGTTTGTACCTTTTTATTATTTGTAATTTTCGCTAAAAAGAACAATAATTCAAAATACATTGAATGATTATGCTCTCTGTTAAAACCAACCTGGTTTTGTTATGCTAAGGTGATTCTGGATGCAACAAAATAGTTATAGCTAGGAGCATCTTTTCTTTATTTAAGGTAATACCCAGTTTGCTACTTTTTATGGGTAAAGAGAACCCAGAATTAATTATACATGTTCTTAGCTGTATTATTTATACTTCCTCAAAATGTTTGTGTAGAACTACTTTGAAGATGGCTTAGAAAATTCTTATTAGTAACAAAGCTGCAGGTTATTGAGATAGGTGAAACCAATTCTTCACTACAGTGTTTACAATTATTCCTTTCTTTTCTGCTTCACTATAGGTTTTTTTAATTCTCCCTTCTTTATTATATTGGGATATGTTTTTAATCTTAAAGCTTTCTTGCACTGTTTTAAAAAATGTTTTTATTGGCTTTCTTGAATTTTATTTCCAATACACAAGAGAACTCCTGTTATTAGGTGATCTGAAATTTCTCTGTGCTCGAGAAACACCAGTTTGGAACTCATACTCCTTCACCTGTTGCTTTCTGAAAAGTTGGACTTAGATTGAAAGGCACATGAAGATCTCCCATTATATTTAGACTCCTAATCGGTTGTGTTTTGGTGATCTTGATATGAGTAGACATTGACTTCAACTTACAACCAAAACGGAGCCTGGAATTTCAGTTGTACGTCACTGCGATCATGAGTTGAGATACCACATGACCAGACTTGATTGTACAAACCATTTTTACCATAGTAGTCACTGTGATTGTAAAGCAAATCATGTGGTCATTAGACAAACCACACAGTTGTTAAGCAAATTCATTCTTCCAAATGGGTGCAGTTCTTGCTGGAAACCAGCAAAAACATTAGCAAATTGTGATTGTATGACCAAATGACACTGCAATTGGTTGTAAATGTGAGCTGGTTGACAAGGCCTGAAATGCAACTATAGGATCACAGGTGGAAGAGGGGAGCAGCAGTTATAACTTCAAGGATGGGTAGCTATTTTTTAACTTCAATTTTGACCAGTTGTTAAACAACAAATAATAAGTCAAGTACCTGTATTTACAGTCTTCTGACATGATAGGCAAAGCAAACTTAATTGATTTTTGTTTATAGTATGGAATGAGTACGTATGGATGGAATTAATTCCCCCAGGAATTATTTCTTTTGTCATGACCATTAATTCATTATTGTTCGTGGCTGATCCACTCCTTTATTCCAGTTTCCTTGCACGTGCAGCATATTTAGTTACACAATACAGAAGCACACTTCCTCAATGGACTAAGTGTTCAGGACAGGATGACACTGCCATTACTCTGGCTGATTTATAGGTTTTATTTTGCTGACATACCATACTTTAAACTTAGAAAGAGTTCATACTTCTAGAAGATGAGCTGCATTTAATTTCTCCTTCAAGCTTTTAATCACATTTCTCAAATTCTTCAAAGGTATTACATATTTAACTTGATTGTAAACTTCAAACCGCAGATGTAATTTATGATCCATATATTTGTAATACACAAAGCAACCAAAACTCAGTTTTCAAAGTTTCTTGGGGAATATAGGTAAGTAAAATATTACCATTTAGTATTATATCGACTAAGAACAGGATCAGTACCGGATAAACTAGGGCAATTATTTTTACTAAAATAAGCCCCTATTAAGGGAATAGAGAAGACAGGAGATCTTGAACAACGTCAATGCCCCATCATCTGAATTTTCCAATTTCAATAAAGTCCTCTTCTTGAAGCACTTAAAATAGTTGCTAAAAGAGCCATCACTACAGTAACGTAATTTGGGTATTTCTTCAGAAGCATGTGAGAACAGATGAGTTTCTTTCTATTGATGGATCAAGCCAATCTGTTTAAATCTGGAATCTTTTAAATGACAGTGAAGTGGTAAAGCTATATAAAAGCAGCAGAATGATTTGCAGTCAGATTTCTATGTTCTATCATGGGTTCCTGCTTACAGCCTTTAAATGCCTGAAATGGGAAATAGAATAGAATAGAATAGAATAGAATAGAATAGAATAGAATAGAATAGAATAGAATAGAATAGAATAGAATAGAATAGAATAGAATAGAAAGGACCTTGGAGGTCGTCTCATCCAACCCCCTGCTTAGGCAGGAAACCCTACAGCACTTCAGACAAATTGTTATCCAACATAGAATTGAGAGTAATTTACAAAGTCTTTCTTTAAAAAAAACAACACCAAAAAACCCTTTTGTTCTCAAAGACCTCTTGTAAAAGATTAGAGACAGTATAACAGAAAATGTATATGCCCAATGCAATAACTTATTTAGAAAAGATAAAAGTGTTCTAAGTTGAGTCTGAGTGTGAAAACATCTGGCAGGATATTTTTAGGGTTATTTTTTTAATGTAACAGAAATCTGAAAAAACTGTTCTGGAATTCCTAGGTAGGAAGGAAGAATTAAAAGGAAAATGCCCATTTGAGAGGTCAAATGTGAAAAAACAAACAAAAAACAAAAGCAAAAAGAAACTGACAGATCTGTAAATTAGAAACCCTTAACCAGCATCAGCATACCAAAAGCATTAACTGAATAATGACAGATTGTCCGATAAATGACAGGTAAGTTTAAGATAGTAATATTGTCAGTAGGTATATACAGGAAAACGCATTTTACAAATGTAACATAGCAAAAAGGAAACTTCTTAATCAAGAATGACGAAGATGCATATTATATTTTTTTCTAAATTTTCAAAAAGGGGGGCAGGCTTGAACGGAGTAAATCAGAAAGGACAGTAAAAACAAATACATTGGTTTGGAAAAACGTGGATGACACACAAAATGGGGAGAAAATATACACAATGACAAAATGGAAATATTTGCATTACAATGATTATATATATATTTAACAGTAAAACTAAAATGGGTGTAGTTGAATTTGAAACCTTTGATTTCAAAAAACATAGCCTCAAAATATTTTGTATTAGAAGAAGTAAAGCGGAAATTTGTATTTGAGATTGTGGGAGTTCCTAAAAGATACTACAAGGATACTCCAATTCCAATCAAAAACTAATCAAGATCAGCAAAAGATATGTGGATATATATGGATATACAAATATAAGAAGTTTAGTGGGAAGCGGGGCCAAGGGGGGAGGGTAGAAAGAGCAAGTAGGAATATTTTAAAATTGTACAGGTGAAGCCAGAAAGACTGAAGCTCAGAACGAGCAAAGGATGTTAAAAAGAGCTTTTAAAAATATGTCAAAATAAAAGAAAAAGAATCAATACATCAATTAATCCATGAAATGGCAATATGCTAACAGCAGAGTAACTACTCAATTTCTACTTTAGCTCAGTTTACTCTCTAAGAGGTTCTGGGTTTCACCAAGTATTTCTGAAGAGCAGAATGAAGGGGTAGATTTGAAATTTGGGATTAACAGAAACATGAGCAACCATTTATTATGAATGAGTTTATGTCTCCAGAGACAGATGAATTGCATCCTAGAGTGCTAAAATAACTGTGTGAGCCCTTATACATTATCTTTAGGAACTCTATAGAGATGTAAAGAAGTGCCAGATGACTAGAAATGAGTCAATATAACAAATCTTCAAACATTAAAAGCTACAAGTGTGGTTTCTGTATTGGAGAAAATTCTAAGAATTGTTCTAATTCTAAAATTACACATTTGTTTGTCTGCTTGACCTGGGACAGAACAGTTCTTACAAAACTAACCTTGCTTATTATTTGTAATTGATAACTTCAGAAGTAATTAGAAGAGATATGTCTTCATTAAAATATATGATTAACTACCCCATTATAAACTATCTAATTATGAACTAGATAGCATAACAGTCAAGAAAACAAGAACAAGCATCATTAAAAAAAAAATCAACCTGGACTTCTCATCTGAGGCTCAAATTGCAATACTTTGCACACATTATCCAGAGAACTACCTCTTTGGAAAAATCTATAATGCTTGGAAAGGTAGAAGGAAGGAAGAAGACCAATAGCCACAAGTTGAATGGACTCAATTATAATGGGATGCGTACACTGTTGAAAGACCTGAAGGACCAGGCTGGGGATAGTAATTGTCCTTATTGTAAGTTAATTAAAATAGCCTTTTTATTATTTTTTTTCCAGATGTCTCCAAATGGGCCATAAATCTGCCAACAGACTTATCCTCAATTTTTTCTGCATCCCCACAATCTCTCCTATCAGGGAATGAAAACATAAAAATATATGTATAGATAATGAAAAAAAGAGAGAATTTAATCTTGGGAAAATAAAGTGGCAGGGAGAAATGGGAGCATTCTTAAAGCACCCTAGAAGATGTTATAAAGAAGACCCCCAGAAGATAGGGTACAGGACAGCAGTTTTAAGTGAAAGGAAAACATATTTCTGTTAAACGTCAAGAAAAATTTTGTAACTACAAAAGCACTTTGATAGGAGGACCAATTATCAAGCGAGGCAATGAGCTTCTCTTCACTGAATAAAGACTGGACTGTCATTTGTCATGGATGCTTTAATTTTGATTCCTGTCCAGAGGAATTAAATGGCCCCTCCCAACTCTATTATTCCATGTGTGTCGCTATTCTGCCTGATCACAAGAAGCATTTCTAAACAAATAGTGAAGCTTATTATTATTTCTAAAAAAAAATTCTACAAAGAAAAAGCAATAGGAAGGTCTGAACTATACCAGCAGGAAATATTGCTTTTACAGCTGCTTTCTGGGGTGTCAAGCAAATCCAAAGTAAAAATAAACACAGCCTTCAAAGCAGCAGGAATCTCTGACACGTACTGTCACTGTCTGTTACTCAGAGTTACAACTTTAGCTTTGTTAGATAATCCTTTTCCTTTTAATCTTTCCAAACAAAAAGATCTTTGGAGTATAACTGGCAAAACAACTCCATGGGCGTAAAAGGCTCTCTCTTTTTAAATATTTCAAAACCACATACATGCAGAAGCAGTAAAAATGGGACACAAGATGTCAACTCAGGGTTATTCTGATTCCAAATAAAATATCAACATGTCTTTTTCACAATTTGTTTAATATCAGAATAACAGAAGGAGAAAAAGAAACTAAGTTTACAAAGGCTACATTTAAAAATAATTCTTTCAGCAACTGTAGTCAGGCTTTCGACTACCATCTACTTGTACCGTATTTTCATTCAGTTCAAATAGTTTTAAGTTCAAATACTTCCATATGGTCAACTTTTACTCAAAACTATTTGTAGTATCAAAAGCTGTCACAATAGTTTGAACTGGTCTTTTTATAAAATTTATGGTGGGGAGATGTTAAGGAGATACCATAGAAATAAGGAAAAAATAAGGAAAAAAATTAACAAACTGAAAGCAAGATGGCTCTGAATTACACAATGATGATTAGAAATATGAATGATTAGAAACATGAATGAACTTTAGTAAGAATAATGACCCATATCAATAACACAATGGTTCACATCCAGATGAACCCCCTCCAAAAAACCCTTTTTTATATTTCACTTTCTTGTTTCGTATTTTACTTTAATAAAGGTATACAATTTTGGAATAGCTTAGATAGAAAGACCAAAATACTTGACTAGCAAAGTATTTTCAATGTTCTTCCTCCTGTAGATGCTATCAAGGTAAGTATCAGCTATCCCATTATCAAGAAAAAAGAACAAATTGTCCTAAGAACAGTCAGCTTCAGGAAAGAAATGTGAGCAAATTTGGAAATAGCGACAAAAGACTGCAAATTCCACTTCTTAAAAAAAGACAGGTTGCTAATACAGGTAGTCCTCGACATACAACAGTTCATCTAGTGACCATTCAAAGTTACAATGGCACTGAAAAAAGTGACTTGTGACCATTTCTCACACAACCATTGCAGCATCCCCATGACTGTGTAATCAAAATTCAGCTGATTGGCAACTCATTCATACTTATGACAGTTGCTATGTCCCAAGGTCATACGATCACCTTTTGCAAGCTTTTGACAAGCAAAATCAATGGGGAAGCCAGATTCACTTAACAACCTAACTTAACAACTGTGGCAAGAGAGGTCATAAAATGGAGCAAAACTCATTTAACAAATGTCTCATTTAACAACAGAAATTTTGGGCTCAATTGTGATCGTAAGTTGAGGACTACCTGTATGTTTTCTGCTTTAGTTTTCTGCTCAGTAATGAACGGATATGCAACAAGCAGAAGCAGCACTGGCCACATTTCAATTTCCTATTTCTTTTCCTAAGGGAGAAAAAGAATATGTATGAATTTTAGTCATTATTTTGGAATGAAACAGAGAGCATTGTTCCCATTTGCTAAGAAATTCTGCCATCTATTTTTTATCCCACAACAGAAATGGATGCTGCTGTGTTGCCAGACAATCCCGGACCTTCATATTAATCTTGAAGCAGAGCTAGGATCCGACTTGTGTAACTACTGGTTCGGTGATTTACGAAGCGTATGAATCGTTGTCAGCTTGCTGCCTCGACAGCTGAGCAGCGCTGCGCACTTGTCTTGAAGCCAAGGAGGAGTGAGGTACACACTATGGCTAGTAGGATAGTCCTCAGCCTACCATTGCAATTTCAAAGTTGAGAGGAAGGATTGTTACTTATGTTTCAAAGGAAAAGTGCAATTATTGCAATGAAACACTGGTTTTAATACACATATTCTCAACAAGAAACATTCTTCAAATCACGATTGTATTCAATTCGCTGTTTAATGCAAATATAAGTAGTATGAATTCCAGCAGCATAAAACAAAGGAGGGTAAAGATCTACCTCATTGTTACATCATTAGATGAAACATAGTGGAATAATCTTTCTCCAAAAATAGGTGAGGCCCAAATGCTAGGCACTGGTAATACCAAGCTAATACAGGTAGTGGCCAGTGTAATTAATAAATTGAAATCTGAGCCTGCTGGTCGTGTTATTGCTTTCATTTATGTTTTTTAGCTATTTGTTATTGTTGTTAATTCCAAATGCTGACCTCTGACTTGTAAATGATAGTTAGGTCTTCATAAGTTTCAACAATTTGGTCCAGTAAAGTTCTCATTACTGTTTTATTAAATGTTAATTATTATAATCACTAGCTTCCATTATCAGATAAATGACATGTAAGTTTCTTTTGGTATTGGTAGAAGGTACTATTGAAGGAGGTAGGATCATTATGTATATTGCCCCGCGTTGTCTAAAATAATGATGAAAAAAATAACAACTTGAAGTGACATTCACAATGATTCCACCTCTTATTTTCCCTACAACTGCCCTGCAAGGGAGTTAGATTGAGTGAGGGTTGACTAGCCCAAAGTCATCCAGCCAGTTTTCATGCCTAAGGGAGGAGCAGTACCCACAGACTCACAGTTTCTAATCTAGCTCCTTAATCATTACTCCAAACTGATTTTAATATTTCAAAAATATTTAGGGTTTTCACTATTGCTTTTACAGTGTGTACTAGGGAGTTTAAAAACAAAAACATGTTCAGCAAAAGTAGAAATTGGAAGAAATCTTGGGACACAGCTAAATCATTGGAACAAAATCAGTAAATTTTGACCATCGCACAGGTAAAGATAAACTGAAAAATTCCCTTTCCAGTCATATCTGATTCTAGGGCACAGTGCTATTCTTAAAAATAATTCCCTGAAACCATTTAGAGGTGATGTGGTACGACCTAGGACTTCGCACTGTATTTGTGTTGGAATTCTTTTCCAGTTATTAAAAGATAAAGTTATAAAAAACTATTTCTGCTAAGTAACCTTCTGAAATTCAATATAATCTTGCTGTGGTGATATGCCCTCCAGATTGGTAATATACTCTCTAGATTATTATTTATTTTTAATTGCAGGTAAGGCTAAGATTTATAGAGGAGAATGAGCAGAATGCTTAGAAATGCTTAAAATGTCTGACTATACGTAGACACGGGTAGGCATGTATTCTTTATTCACATTAAATTCTAGCATGGAGGATAAGATTAGGTTTTCTTATAGATATCCAAGTTTGTTCAATAATTAACATTCCTACAATTCGTACAAAATAATTTCCTGAGTTCATATATAAAAGAAGAATGTGGTTCAATAAAATATGAAATAAATACCAGATGTTTTTATTTCATAAAAAATATGTGGACTCCAAGACTCGTGGAGTCCATTCACAATAATCTAAACCAAGCATGCTCAGTTTTTTTCAAACAAGGGCCATACTTGGACTTGGAGCAGCTTGTCAGAAACCATATGATATAATGTGAGAAACCTCATATTAACTGGACCCTAAACAAATGTACAACTGAACCCACACATGCAACCTTCTACAATGCTGTAACAAACCTGGGACTGGAATAACTAGTAACCAACAATACTAGACTTAACAACTGCCTCAATCTCATCTTCTGCAATAGTTTGAATTTAATTTATGGAATACAAACTAAAGAACCCTTTTCCAACAGTGACCACAATATGATTGACTTTTGTCTCAACATACGTCCACACAAAAATCATCACAATGACATAATCCCCAATTATAACTTCAAAAAAGGCAACTATGATCTGATAGACAACGATCTCTCATCCCTTGATTGGCAATCTCTATTCACTGGATGCAATACTGTTGAAGACCATTACAACATATTTTTACTTGAAGTCAAAAGAGTAATCAAACTAGATGTACCAATAATAACTCCCCAAACCAGAAAAAACAGATTACCCATAACAATAAGGAAGCTTCAATCCAAAAAGAGATCACTTTGGCGGAAAAACAAATCTGGTCACGTTGCCAACTTCAAAAGCCGATACAAAAATTTATGCCACCAGATAAAGACTGAATGCACCAAGCATCACATTAAATGGAAAACCTTCTATGCACCAATTCCACCCGCGCTTTCTACAATTTTGTAAACAACAAACTAAAAGACTCAAGGTCCATCCCACCCCTGAAAGGACCTAATGGTAAAGACTGCAATGACGACACTATTAAAGCCAACATCTTTAACACATTCTTCGGCTCAGTATTTGTAAACAGCAATGGATCATGCCCAGTATTTCCTAGTCGAACCACAGACAACTACAGTGATCTAATACATATCGATTTCACAGAAGACAATGTTGAAAAAGCACTACGCAATCTAAAACCATCTCTATCTGTTGGACTGGACAGAATATGTGCCTACTTCTTTAAAAAGCTATCCACTGCCATAGCCGAACCTCTAAGTATAATCTTTGAAAAATCTTTCAGGACCAGCTCCTTGCCAAAACTATGGTCACAAGCCATGGTCATCCCCATCTTCAAAAAGGGAGACCGCAGCCTAGTTGAAAATTACAGACCAATCTCTTTATGCTGCGTCACCTGTAAAGTCATAGAATCAATTATTAATCAATCCATTATCCTCCACTTAGAGACAAACAGCCTACATTCTAATAAACAATTTGGTTTAAGAAAAAAAACTATCCTGCAATCTGCAACTCTTACACTGCAAAAACATATGGACGACACAACTCGACCAGGGCAAAGTAATAGACGCAATCTACATAGACTTCTGTAAAGCCTTTGATTCAGTGGTACACAACAAACTACTAAAAGTAAAATCTTATAGGTATCTCTGTGCACCTGCATAACTGGATAGAAGCATTCCTCTCAGACAACAAATGGTCAAAATTGCGAGTGTCCTATCAAATTGTGTACCTGTCAACAGTGGTGTCCCCCAAGGCAGTGTTCTCAGACCAACTCTCTTCATACTCTACATAAATGACCTCTGTGATCATATTAAGAGCAACTGCGTTCTCTTCGCTGACAATGTAAAGCTATTCAACACCACAGACAATATTGCCACCCTTCAAAAAGACCTTGACTATGTATCAGAATGGTCAAACAAATGGCAACTTCAAATCTCAACAAATAAATGCCCTGTCTTACATATTGGCAAAAACAATCAGAAAATAAAATACAAGCTAAATAGTCAAGACCTTGTTGATGATCCAAACTCTGTCAAGGATCTTGGAGTACTCATCTCTAATGATCTAAGTGCTAGAGCCCATTGTAACTACATAGCCAAAAAGGCATTAAGAGTTGTTAACCTAATCTTACGTAGCTTTTTCTCTGGTAATATTACACTACTAACTAGAGCATACAAAACATTTGCTAGACCAATACTCAAATACAGCTCATCAGTCTGGAACCCACATTACATATCTGATATTACAGTTGAGAAAGTCCAGAAATATTTCACAAGAAGAATCCTCCACTCCTCTACTTGTTGCAGAATACCTTATGCCAGGGGTCCCCAACCACTGGTCCGCGGACCGGTACTGGTCCGCGGAACAAGTCCTACCAGGCCGCTGGCTTGCTGGGCGCCGCCATCTTTTTGATGAAAAAGTGCTTCCGGTGAGCTTTTCCGGTAGAAAGCTCACCGGAAGCACGTTTTCATCAAAAAGATGGTGGCGCCAAGCGCTCGTGAGCTTTTCCGGGTAGAAAGCTCACTGGAAGCACGTTTTCATCAAAAAGATGGCGGCGCCAGCGCTTCGGTGAGCTTTTCCGGGTGAAAGCCATTTCTACCGGAAAAGCTCACACGAAGAGCGCCGCCATTCACTTTGATAAAAATGCTTCGGTGAGATCACCGGAAGCACTTTTTCATCAAAAAGATGGCGGCGCCCAGCTGATGCCGGTACCGGGCCGCGGCGCCCAGCTGATGCCGGTACCAGGCCGCAGCGTAAAAAAGGTTGGGGATCACTGCCTTATGCCACCAAACTTGAAATTCTAGACCTAGAAAACCTGGAACTATGCCGCCTTCGGTCTGATCTAAGTATAGTATATAAAATCATACATTGCAACGTCTTACCTGTCAATGAATACTTCAGCTTCAACCATAACAATTCAAGAGCAAACAATAGATACAAACTCAAGGTTAATCGCACCAAACTTGACTGCAGGAAATACGACTTCAGCAACACAGTGGTCAATGTCTGGAATACTTTACCTGACTCTGTGGTTTCTTCCCCAAACCCCAAAAACTTTCACCTTAGACTTTCTACTATTGACTTCACCCCCTTCCTAAGAGGCCTTTAGGGGGCGTGCATATGCGCACCAATCGTGCCTACCGTCCCTGTCCTATTGTTTCTTTTATTTTTCTTATATGTATCCATGTATTCATAACTATGTTTTTACTTATACCTATTATCTTGTAAGCAATTGACAAACCAAATAAAATAAAATAAAAAATAAATAAAACTGGTATGCTCAGAAGGAAAGAACTTGATTGAAGCAAGGACAAGTTTATACTTGAAGTTATATTTAAGTTTAAATATAAATAATATTAATTATATACAGTCAATGCATTTTTCATGCATTTAATATTTTTCTTCTACCATGCTTAGAGAACAATATGAGGAATGCTGTTTTAGTTTCAGAAATACATGATACTTTGAAAAAAGTTACATCCCCTTGATTTCTAAGTATTAATGCCTTAATGTTACATGAATAGATAGCATCTGGCCAGAAACCCTTCTCCTGTTCACAGCTTTTTTTCCATAGAAAAGATTTTATTCCTCAACATCATAGGTAATGGAAAATAGGAGTCTTAATTGCTGTGAAACAGTTAGTGAGCCACTATGGATTTACAATCTAAGGACTTCTTTTTACTGTTTACTCATTAAATTGACTGATTAACTCTTTGGCTGACTTGTTCAGATATAGAGTATTCTACATTATACAATAATGATTTATTATACAGATATTGTTGGGGGCACAGTTTTCTGTCACAACAGTTCCTGTGGTCATTTGAGTTGACAGTTAAGCTTGTAAATGTAAATTGAAGAATAATTTGTAAAGGAGATCTCCTGGAACATGAGACAACCTTTACAAGTGTTCTTTGCAGAACACTCTCCCACATAGCTAGGGAGTTAGGAGGGTAGAGAGAAATCCCATACTGTAGGTTTTTTTTTTTAATTCTGTTGAGATTTTGGACTAGTGGCTTTTGCATATTTTGGAATCCTAAATTTCCTGCAAAGAATGTGATAGTGAGAGAGAAATCTCAGGATCAAAGGAAGAGGCTTGAATGGAAAGCAATGTTCAGGAAGAATCCACGCGAAACAGACCTAAAGATATGAAATTAGTCTGTTTTTATTTTTGTATTATTATTATTATTCATTACACAGTCAGCCAGATGTTCAGACTGGGTTTGGCATTTTTGTCTACCTATCGAGTCCTTACCAAGGACCTGGGATAGGCAAATCTGTTACAGATATCACCGCAGGATGGAAGCTGTTCCTATTACTACTACTACTACTACGACTACTACTACTACTATTATTATTATTATTATTATTATTATTATTATTATTATTATTATTATTATTATTATTATTATTATTATATTTGACACAAAAAACGACAGTGTACACAGCAAATGAGATTTCATATCAAAAATCACTAATCAAACACTTCTCAAGTGTTTAGGACTGCGTGATGTATCAGTGGATTATGCGAGCAGATCCCAGTAAGGTGGCCTTCTGCAGCTGACCAATGGTGATTCTGTCAGCGCCAATTGTTTTTAAGTGCTTGCCTAGGTCTTTAGGCACAGCACCCAGTGTGCCAAGTACCACTGGAACCACCTGCACTGGTTTCTATGCCAGAGTCTCTGCAGTTCGATTTTCAAGTCCTGATATCTGGTGATTTTTGCAAGTTGTTTCTCGTTGATTCTGTTGTCACCAGGTATAGCAATGTCGACGATCCAATTTTTTTCTTCTCCACAATTGTGATATCCAGGGTGTTGTGTTCCAAAACTTTGTCAGTCTGTATTCAAAAGTCCCACAGTAGTTTTGCATGCTCATTTTCGACCACTTTTTCAGGCTTCTGATCCCACCAGTTCTTTGCTACAGGCAGATGGTAGTTGTGACACAAGTTCCAATGGACCATCTGAGCGACTGTGTTGTGACGTTGTTTGTAGTCAGTCTGAGCAATTGTCTTGCAACAGCTCAGTATGTGATCGATGGTTTCGTCCGCTTCTTTGTAGAGTCTGCATTTGGGGTCATCAGCCGATTTTTCTATTCTGGCTTTGATTGCATCAGATTGCATTCTGATGGCTTGTTCTTGGGCTGCAAGAATCAGGCCTTCTGTCTCGTTCTTCAGTGTTCCGTTGGTCAGCCACAACCAGGTCTTTTCCTTATCTACTCTTCCTTGGATTTTTTTCAAGGAACTGCCCATGCAGTGCTTTGTTACGCCAGCTGTCAGCCCGAGTTTGCATCGCTGTTTTCCTGTATTGATTCTTGGTTTGCTGCACTTTGAGCAGCTTCCTGTTGTTGACCTCCATGAAAGCTGGTTCAAAACTGTCTTTCACATAATCTGCCCAAGCATGTTTTCCTTCTTCGACTGTCTGCTTCTCTTGCAAAAGTGAATGGGGTTACAGATATCGCCGCAGGATGGAAGCTGTTGCTATTATTGTTGTTGTTGTTGTTGTTGTTATTATTCTGAGAGTGTTGTGGTGGTTTAGAAGTGGAGTTCTCATCTCACAATCAGGAGGCTCTGAGTTTGATCCTAAGTAGATGCAGATATTTTTCTCTCTGGAAACACTGAGAATATGCTAAATAAAACTCCGCAGTGGCGACAGGAAGGGCATCCGGCCAATAAACACTCAGCTTCATTCAGTTGCCCAGACTCCACCATGCAAGGGATTATGGGTCATTAAAGGAGGAGGAGGATTGTTATTTTATTCTGAAAACAGTACAACAAAAATACCACAGAACTGATCAAGCTGGATGAGCTATTATGTGCTGCTTTTCTAAAACCTAGAAAACATTTACAGTCCAATATGTATTCCACTTCAAATATGGTCACACACTGGATTTTACCCTAAAATTTTATAAAGTGGAGGTGCATGCCCAGAATCCTGTAATAGTTACCATGCTTCTACATCTGAATATGTTGCCTGCTATCTTCTCTCCTTCATCCATTTAGTATAGTATATCTTATACCATTGTTTGTGGCATTTTCATGATGGGCATAAGGGAAGAAAGATCAAATTTCTTAAAACCTAACAATCAAGAGTGAACTGATTGTTGATGGCTATATGTAAGCAGAGGAATGCATACATGGAAGTGATTTTTAGGAATGTAAAAAGACACATGAGTATAAATACAGGAATGTCTAAACCAGGACTGTCAAACTCCCAGTCCATGGGTTGGATGCATCACACACTGGCCACGGCCAGTTTAGCGAAGAGAGAAAAAGTCCCAATACGTCATATGACACTGCCATGACGACATGAGCTTGACACCCCTGGTCTAGACAGACGCAATCATGGGAATAAATTTATACCTCTACAGGTGGTCCTCAACTTACCATCACAATTGAGACTGGAATCTCTGCAGCTGAGCAAAACAGCCATTAAGCAAGATGCCCACATGAACAGTTTGTTCAACAACTTCAATCCTGGCTCTCAGAGTTGAGGTTATTAAGTGGGCAGAGTGAAAGAGGCACACAGGCTGCAGAAACAAAGCTCAGATCTTAAGGATCCAAGTTTCATTTCTGCAGCCCACTGAAAGAGTTCAGTTGTCATCTGTACGTGAAAAGGAACTCTTCAGTGGGCTGCAGAAATGAAACTTGGATCCTGTAGCCCCAAACCTCATTTCTGCATTTCTGCCAATGTTCAGCTCTTCTCTGTGTGCAGAAGAGAAACTTCTCCAGTGGGCTGCAGAAACGAAGCTCAGATCTTCGGTATACAAGCTTTATTTTATTGCTGCCCACATGGCCGGGGGGGGGGGGGCATGTTTTAGGACAACCAGAGGTGCTTTAAACAACCTCATAAGTCAAGGACTACCTGTATTCGCATCTGGACATACAGACAGATAGATGTATGTTGACTGAAGTGTATGGTACATAAGGAAGAATGGAATAAGTAAAGTCTCATTCAAATCAAGCTCAAACTCCTGGTGATTACATTGATTTTCCCCAAAAAAAACATGGAAAGTGTTGCTATTGTGTTCTTCCAATGCTTTTGTTTTGTTTTGATAATTTCCCAGTTTAGTTTATAGCCCTGGAATTTCCCAGTGGTTTTGCATCCAAATACAGCTCTGGTTAGAACTTAATGTGCTTTTCCTAAACCATCAATATAAAGTGAGTGGAATAGGGAGCCATGTCCAAAATATGAGTACCAGTACTAATATGCGGCTCCTAAAAATTTAGCTGAAGGGAATTCTGATTTTTTTAAAAAATAAGGAATATTTTGATTCAACTTATTCTTAAACTACCATTTCTAATATAGAATTTGTTATCACTCAAATACTGTAAGACTCTAAACATAATTGACCAAGTGGCTTTTTTCAAGAATTTGAAATTATATTTCTTTACTTTAGTCTTTCCCACATAGGAATTTCATAAGGTTTAGTCAGTCTGTCATCCTCACATGCTGACACCTGGATTTGCACCGCATTCCCTGTCCCTTTTGTTAACTACTGCAGTCAGGAGAAGTAAAATACAAATTACATAAATAATTACTTCCCTGATACATAATGCCTCAATGCTTCTTCATTTCACTTAATAGAGCCTCAGCCTTCTCAGTCCTCAGCTCTGAGATTCAACTGCCAGTTGTGATGTATGTTCTACCTTTAAATATAGACAATCAACAGATATTAAAGAATCTAAATAATAAAAGTAGAAATAGAGATAAATCTCAATACTATTTTTTTTTTTAAATTAAAAACCGTTTTAGTATTCTACAGCAGCTGTGACCTGGTAAAATATAATTATTTCTCTAGGACCCATTGGAATTGTTCAAGCACTTGGCTAAGCTTCACTGACTAAGATAGCTGAATGTGCATTCTGCATATCTTTTTATGAACTTTTCACTGATACATGTAGAGAAATTATATAACATGCACGATAACCTGTTGAATGATTTAAATGGACTAATGAGGATTCTATAACAGGTGAAAAAGCATTTGCAGAATAGAAATTCCCCAAAGCAAACTATTGAACAATATTCTGCAGTGAACATAAGCAAAAATCTGTTTTCTTCATTGATGAAAATACATGGAACACTCTAAAGAGGACAGGGTTAAATGTTTTTCCTTTTTCCTTTATCTTCCAAATATGTTAGGTCTGCAATTATTTTCATAGCTATGGATTCTTTAAATGTTCAGATCTCTTGTGAAATTAATAACCATTCCTCTTTCTTCTGATGCCTACAAGAACTGCCCGCCCTGAACATCAGATTAATGCAGGCTGCTTATAAAGGTTTGAACACAGAGAATGCAGCCAAATACTTGAAGGCTGCCTGCAAGTAACCAGATTTAGGATCAATACATTGGAAAGACATGCAGATGCTGGGAAAAGAATTACAATCTACTTAATAAATTACCAGTGAAAGATAACTAGATTGCAGTAGAAAACATAAGATGTATTCAAACAGTCTTATCACAGAGATAAGGCATGATTGTCTACAATGCTTTATCTGTTCTAACAAGAAATTCCAACTACACAGCCTGAAATCAGCACTCTAAACTGAGCATGAGCAAAACATGGATAGCTGAAAATGTTTCCAATTTCTGTGCATTTCACCAAGTCATGAAAGCTCTTCCACAATATTTTAGTTTTCAAGGTTGTTCACTTGACAATTTTTATTTTTTTCCAAAAATGCTTCTGATGCAGTTTCAACCTCCATGTTTGACACAAATAAAACACAGAACTCCACTTAATATTCTGTAAAGAGATTCTATCTAACAAAATGAAATTCAATGTAGAGAAAAGTAAAGTCCTACACTTAGGCAAGAAAAACCAAAAGTACTCATATAGACTGGATGAAATCAGGTTCAATAGCAGTAGCTGTGAGAGGGATCTTGAAGTCTCAGTGGACAACCAGCTAAAAATGAGCCAGCAGCATGCAGCAGCAGCCAAAAATGCTAATGCAATCCTAAATTGTATTAACAGAGGGATACAATCAAGATCAAAGGAAGTACTAATACCACTCTATAAAGCCTTAGTAAGACCACACCTGGAGTACTGCATCCAGTTTTGTTTACCACATTATAAAAAAGATGTTGAGACTCTAGAAAAATTACAGAGAAGAGCAACCAGGATGATTAGGGGACTGAAGGCTAAAAGATACAATGAATGGTTGCAGGAACTGGGCTTGGCTAGTCTAGTGAAGAGAAGGACTAGGGGAGACATGATAGCGGTCTTCCAATATTTGAGGGGCTGCCACAGGGAGGAAGGGGTCAAGCTATTTTCTACAGTGCCTGTAGGCCAGACAAGGAATAATGGATGGAAACTGAACAAGGAGAGATTCAACCTGGAAATAAGGAGAAACTTTCTGACAGTGAGAACAATCAACCAATGGAACAGCTTGCCCTCGGAAGTTGTAGAAGCGCCATCACTTGAGATTTTCAAGAAGAGAGATTGGACTGCCATTTGTCAGAAATGGTGTAGGGTCTCCCGCTTGGGTGGCAAGGGGTTGGACTAGATGACCTACAAAGTCCCTTCCAACTCTGATAATCTGTTATCTGTTATCTGCTTTTGTTCCTTCATGATATTAAAACTGCCTTAAGTACCAAATATCTCCTCAAATGAATTCTAAACACTAGCCTTTTTCTCTCATTAAAAAAGAGTTTATGACCTAAGAAACTGTTAAGAAAAATCGCTGATAAATTATCCAGCAATTTAATTATATAATCTTCAAACAAGATCTTAAGCCGATGATAGGGTTAGTGGAATGATCGATATATGTAACCAATTAATAAATGTGCATTTCAAATTGTGCCCAGTCTAAATATAATACCCACAACTATGTCAAAACAAATCCCTCAACTGCATATCTATGTAGCATGTTGCCAAATTTGAAGATGACTTAAATCTTTGAGGCATAGCTAACTCTGGTGAACAGTTAATTCAGTTCATTTACTTGTTTTGGCACACAAATCTGGATTTGCCTTCTCTGACGCCCTCTGGTGTCTGTAGCCCACTCTGGATTGTCTGCTTATTCAGATGCCTTCTGAAGCAGAGCCAAAGCCATACCCACTGATGACATCACTTCTTTACTCAACCACTGTTAGGTGAAAGCTTTAACTTCAGACTTTGGAGGTGGGCTGCACGCACGTAACTGGAATGCAATCCCCCCTCGCTCTTTCTTAGTGAGGGAGAAGGAAACTGACACAGTGAAAGCGCCTACAACAGCTTGCTGATGCTGCTTTTTGTCTGTGGTTTCTGAAACGGAGAGCTTTATACCCATGCTGGAATTACTAGGGTCCTGCGTTTATAAATGGAATTTCTAGATTTGTTGCTACTTTCTTTTTCTTTTTCCTACTGCAGCCTGCTGGTAAGTATTTTCACTGCTTTTTTAAAAATAATCTGTATTCAAGTTTGATTCAGAGATTATTACATTTAACTTCATTGTATGAGAAACGAAAAATAAGGAGCGTGAAGAGACGGTTTCAAATAAACAATGAAATGCAAAAAGAGCATTTATAACAATGAGGGTTTTTTTTTTTAAATAAAAGCTGATGATTTAAAAGCTGTGTGTTCAAACTAACGCTTTGTGGTTTAAAACAAACGTACCGAAATAATCAAAAGGCAGACTTTGCTGTTGTGTTCAACAAAATGCTAAAGAGCATAGAGATCACACAAACATTCAATGTGTATATATTCTGCTATGTCCAATGCTGAATATAAAGCATGTGTGTTCCCTTAATACTTATTTTTACAGCTAAACAAGGAGATCAAGTCCTTTAAAAATGAGTGCTTCGTTCAAGAGCCAAAATCTTAGTCTTGGAAGAAGTTTTATTATCCTTGGAAAAGGATAGACAAACAGCTACACCTAGATTTTAAAGCTTGCATTACTACTGAAATCCCATATTTGTTTGATGCAATCTAACACCTAAGGCAGACTAACATACACATGCACCCAAATATTCACCACATGCATGCATGCACACGCACACACATAAACATGCACATACAACAACCTTTCTTCAGTGTGATTCCAAAGATGCCTAAAGTATGTACCTGTATTACAAGCCAATAAATCTAGCTATATAAATGAAGCCAATAACTCTAAAGATACTTTAAAATGAAATAGAGATTGCCACATGTTTTTTTAAACAAAACCAGTAGTCTAGGGATTTTGTATAAAAAGCTTTTGCCATGGTTTATTTTCTGGAAACCCAGTGTCTTCCACGTTGTAAGAACAGTATGACTATAAATCTAAAATTATAAATACTGGATTTATATTTAAGTTAAAATGTTAGAATATGTATGCAAAAAAACAATGGGGTTTTAAAAGGCCTACCATTCCAACAGAATCATTTAAAGCTGGTTTTTTTTAAAGGATAACTAAATGTAAGGCTTAGTTGTTTTACAGAAAAATGTCTAATTGTAATAGCTTTCTCCTTCATTAACTGAATAATTTAGAATTGATAATATATTACCTTCAATCCTGATTAAACTATAATCCAGTGTTCATTCATTTATTTAGCAGTAAAGCACACAGAGCCGTAATCTCGGCAGACAGCCACAGTCCTGTGTTCTGCTCATTATTCCCTATGAAAAAGGTATAAATGGCTTTCTAAACTAGTGTAAATTCACACCGAATTGTTTCATGTACATGTAAATCACTAAGGATCTGTCTAGCTACGTACATACCCATACAGAGCTTAAATCTGCTCAAGAGTTGTGTGTATAGTTGTGAGCATAAAAAATAAGTGCACTGAAAACACTTCTCCACTAAAAAACAGTCGCATGTTTTGTAAGTCTCTGAACCTAAAAATCAGTACGTAATTTAAGATTTTAGGTAAAAGGTTTATTCCAACTACTACTTTGGAAGGATCACTCAAGTTGATTTAAGTGCAGTAAATGAGATTCAGTTGGTAGGCATTGAACTTACAACCAGCATTATCTATGACTAACTACTTAACTTATCAGGGTGAAAAGCCTGTTTCACTGATTGTTTTAAATATTAATATAATTCATCTAGAAGTTAAATGCTTTGCATTAACTATTATTAAATTCAAAAATCACTAGATAATTAAAGACTACCACAGTGAAGTTTTAAAAGGTGGTAGAAAGAAAATGATTTTCTTACTTTTTTTTTGAAACAATTATTCTTCTCTAACATAATTTGAGAAAACTTAAATTGTAATTTGGAATCTAACACAGACTTGATTATTCAAACCTATCTCTATAATCCTAGCTCCATAAGACACCCTAGTTCCAAAGGAATATCAATTTCAAGTCATTTATATAAGACTAGTTCTTATATTTCAAAAGCTTTTATGAAATCTTTAATGTTTTAAGAAAAGTTTTAGTATGTGCCATGGAAGCAAGATTGCTAGTATTTTTCTCAATATAGTTAATGTTGGACTGAATAGATAAACCTAAATATTTTAGCTTCCAACATTCCAAATATCAAAGTTGAGAACAGTGGATTCATATTCATACTGTATTATACTGGAAAAGAATTTTCTCAGTTTGTTTAAATTTAGGGAACTATTCATCACATAAGATTTCTTTCCCTTCACATCTTTTCTTCTAGTTCTGTCTCATTATCTTTTCCATTAAGGAATACTGGCCATCTCCCTATATCAAACCTTATTTTTATTATTGAGAATGATCTTCAAACTGCATTTTTAGAGTGCAATCTCCCTATAAAATTAGCGTAACAACAGAATAGCCATCATGAGAAATAAATGCTTTTTGCCCTATGTACTTGTTCCTCTGGAATCTTCCACACTCTGCCTTTGTGATTAAAGCAGTGAAACGAGACAGTTGCATTACAAAGGAGAGAGGTTTGCAGTTGCTGTGTAGTTTGTAGTGTGTGCTACCCCCCAGTGGGCAGAATTTCTGTGTTCAAGTTACAGCAACAGTTTTAGCATATAGGAATACAGATTACTGTCCTTTAACTTAAACAACTAATCTATTAGATAATTGGTTTTGTTTTTCTCCTAAAATTTAAATGAACTAGAAAAAGAACCTTTCTCTAGTTCATTTAAATTTTAGGAGAAAAACAAAACCTATAATTTCTGTACACTAAATAATGGGATTTGTTGAACAATAGCAGTGCTTTTTGTGCATCGGAAGTTGAACTCCAACTTAAGTTATCTGCATCAGATTCTGATTATTTCTCAGATCTTAATCACATGGACCTCCCATGATTTCAAACAATTTTATTTCTACAAAAGTGTTCTTGCAATCATTACCTAAGACTATTAGAAGACTATAAAATTAAAATCTAAAATTAACCTTCAGCAATAAAATATGTACTAGAAATCTGGTAGTGTTACATTAAAAGTTAGTATTTGGGAAATAAACTAACCAAAAATATATAATGAGGTAGGAATATATGCTATCAAAAGTATGAAGAACTAAAAAAAATTATTTAAGTTTTGGCATTTCTTTAAGTCAGGCCCAAAGATCAAGGGTTGAAGTTTCATTTCAGGTATATACTAACCAATATATACAAAATTAAATATTTTTAAGAATTTTCAACCAGTCATAGCAATTGATCTTTAACATTTGGATAAATTAAATTCAGCAACTTTTGAAAGATAATCAAAGTTGGGAATTGAAATTCTAAACAGAGTAACTTGGAGCTGGTCCCATTGAACTTAAGACACAGAGAATTTTAGTATAAAATAATAAAATAAGTCCTAAGTTTATTGATCTGCCAATAAAGCTTGCTAAATAGATTGATGCTATATTTGGAAGGGAAAGGATTTGGGATAATACTGTAATTTCTCCCAAAATAGGAAAAGTAATTTTTTGTTTGTTTTTTGATTTGTCAGTTTGTCTTTTTGGTTTTTGCTTATTTGTTGCTTTTACACATAAACAATATTTCAGTATTTTTCATGCTTTCAACAAATAAAAAGCTTAATTTTGTGATTACAATTTATATTTTGTTTAAAAGCTGCATTTTTATAAATAAAATTACATTTTTGTATCAGACAATTTTTAATACAAGAAATTAAATTTCTATCATTTTTAGGATGACATGCTGAGATAGAAGATACCTCTACTCACATTATTTTATTATTTATAGAAGTCTAAAATTCTGGGAAAGCCATTGGCATCAGAATTTATTATTAAAACAATCGGATGAAAACTGTGAGCAAATCCTTATATCTGAGGGAGAAACAATAGCTCTATGTGCTACTTATTTGCATAAGCCAAAGAACACATCATTGAAATAAGAGAAAGATATTGAGGATTACTTCTCAAGAAAGCTTTACAATCTTTTGCCCCAAGCAGGATATTATAACCTCTTTGTCCAATATAAAAAAAAATGAACTAGCTGTCTAAAATACTATGTTTGTATAAATCTCACAGGCAGTATAATTAGAAAACATGTTATTATTATCAACTGCATAATAATTTAAGAAGGCAATTTGATGCATTTTAATGCTGCTAAGTCATGTTTAAAATATCCTGATAAGACTGTTTTATAGCAGAAAAAGTTTACTAGTGATTCTAGAATGATTAATCAAAATCCATATAGGAATTAATATACCTGAAGATAAAATAGGAGACATTTTCCTTAATCTACAAGCATTAAACCATAAATCAGATACATAAAACAATTAGTTTTGTACAGTTTGGTGAATGAATTCTACTTATTATCATGTTGACAGCCAAACAATATGTTTTCCCAAAACACTGCTGTGGATTGCAGCTAGAATGAATTAAGTCTACCATATCAGAATATCAATAATGAGCACACATATTCAGCCATATATTATCTAGAATATACATGGATATTCTATTTCCTAAAATACTGCCACATAGTTTTAGATAGAACTATATGACAATAAGAACAATTCACTTGAACACTTAGAAGAAAACCATCTTTTTGTGCAATGCAGTAAAATGAGTACTTTTTAGACATAAATAGGGTTGTTGTGGACTAGTGAATCCAGGGTTTCGTTTTCTTCCTGTTTTATTCAAAATTAATGTTCCCTTTCAAATTTGTAGGCCTCAGTTTGATACTACAAAAAACATGGCCACAGTGTCTCTTAACAGTGGGGGACATTTCTCTTTTCATCTTGCAAACTCAGCTATAAATGACCTGATGTCAAAGAATATGTAAGGACACCACCAGAAAAAAAAAGGCAGCACTCAACAAGGCAGCAAACTTCTATTCTGTTGGACAGATCACTTGGCTTTATTATGCAAACACACTATTCTCAGCATTAACTTGAAACATAAAGGCTCTCTTGGAATTCCAGGATAATAGATTAAGGGAAAAGTAAAGAAAACTGTACCTCTTTCTAATTAAGAGAAATGAGAGAATCCACATTTTTGAAACAATCTTCTTTCCTTCAGGGAGCGTTATTTTGTTTTATCTTCTTATTTTAAGATAATTTTGAGGAAAAGATTTATAAATACAAGAACTATATTGTATTGCCTTCATTTTAATCCAATACTATGGTTAATATAATAGTGGTAGTACATCAGAGATTGAATATTAAGCAGTACACTAGAAGAAAAATTATAAGCATATGAAAATAGATATACGCTTTTTCAGTTCATTAAAAGCCAAACTTTGCTTTCTTTGACTCAAGCAGAAATATATTCTTATACTTTCCTCGTTTTCGTTAAAAGACACCTCATTAAATCTGTCTTTCTTGTTAATTATATTAAAGCTTTACATTTCTTATAAATATACTTATTCCTGTTTTTTATATATTCACCCAATTACTCTCTGCAAAACTTATTTGGAACTATTTTTCACAAACAAATACAATGAAACATTAAAAGAAATATGTCCATTAACAAACAAAAGTGGATTACAGAGTTAAAAACTGATTATAAATGGAATGAATTATAAACATCAAATCTGCTACGTAGCTTAACAATTGAGACAACTTGCTAGTGAAGTGAGTAATGTTTTCTGCTTTCTTGCTAGTCTCTGAGATTTATTTTTCATTTTGTTTGACAATAACTAATTAAATATTTTACTGGTTTTTCCAAAATATTTTGTATTGATATTTTATTTAATGTACTGAACTACAATGAATCTGCATATCTTAAGAACTTGTTTTCATCGTTAAAGTTATATAATTAGGTTAGTACATACATAATTAACAATTTTAAATAAATTTTCAAGTCATAAGCTAAGCAAATTTGATTAATTTTGCAGAAATATTTTTAAAAGCTATAAAAGCTTGACTAGTCTTTTAACCATATAGATATTTATACTGTGTATAAATGACTAACAGTAAAAATATTACTCAGCATAATCACCTAGTATTTTGGGATTAGAAATTAGAATGCAATTGGAGAACTCAGTATGCATTATGATTTTTTAAATGTCCCATTAAATTTACTTGAGTTTATTTCACAGTGTGTTTCAGATTGTAGTCTTAATCATGTAAGTAGACTTATGACCTACAGATGAAAAAGTAGACTACTCACATGTATACATAAATAACTCTTAAATAACTCTTCTCAGAATGGCAAGCTTTTCTTCTGTGCATCACAATCTAGCTTATTACAAATTAGATAGTAAGAAATGATAACAATCCAAAATATCACCAAGATATAAAAAAATGTAGTGTGTTTCTCAACCTAACTGTACCCTTTAGAAATATTCTATCTTACTGGGTGCTTCTTCCAGCAAAGGAAGAACTTTCCAAAGAATTCAGAAGGAATCCAACAAGATAAAATATTAAGCGCAGCACAATATTGCAATATTGCTATTGAATTTTTTTTAATGCTTTTGAGTGATTTAAACTATAGGTGTTTGCCTTTTCCTTGAAAGTAGAAAATCATAAATAGAAGCATACAGGTCATTCAAGAACCTTGGCCTTAATCTGCATCTTTAGGGTCACATGTCATGTTTGTCAGATTCCTTGTGCTCTGTTAACTCAAGCTCATAGTCATGTTTTGGTTAGACTCTTCATGCAATAGCTGAAGTAATTTTTGTTTTAAATCAATCTTCAAGACTCTTAATTTCTATCTGATGGCAACTAATTTTTATTTTTATTACTTTTTTTTAGGCAAGGGTTGAGTGAAATATCTGAGAAAATTCCTCGTTACTTGCATTAGTGTGTTTTTATTTCTTCAAGAAGAAAAGCCTCTGAATTAAAATCAAATTTCTGCCAAAAGAAGTGGGCACCTGGAAATACAGACAGAATGAGGGAAATACTTTAAACTGGAAATCCTGACCAAGTTCTAAAGAAAACACAGAGCCCAGCAAGCATGGATTTATCAGAAAATACTTGCTGCTTGTTAAGGTTTACAGCTGAATGATTCTGGACCAAAAACAGATCCTTGATTTAATGAAGAAGCCATCATAATTTAAGCCTTACCCCACAAATAATTCTAAAGATATGGAACTGACCATCTCTAGCTATACAATGCAGAAAAGCTCCTGAGAATTACAAAGAATGCCATTTTTATTAAGGATATTAAACCAAAACAAAAAAAAATCTTCACATGCAGATTTAAAAGAAGGAAAATCCTCTCTCTCTTAGAACTGTTCTTCCAGCAGAGTAACAGGACTGTAAAACTTTTAGTAACTGGATCTTTTTAGGTTCCATGTTCAAACTTCACAGAAAACACTTACTGAATATAATGGAGCTCACCTGGAAATATACTCTTCCCCATAAGAATAATTTAATGTATTGATGTAAAAGAAGTATGAGAACTAAACAATTTATTTCTCCAAAGTCAACCTTTTTCTGGAAAACTGGATGTCCATTGGATTAGTAAGCACAAACTATTCCTTCATATATTTAAATAAGGTAAGAACAATAATAATAAATTATTTTGCCAATTAGTACAAAGTCCACCGACATGCTAGAAAACGGTATCAAGAAAGAGATAAAAGATGGACCATGTGAAATTAAAGAATATTTCCTTCTATACAGAACCCAGATGCAAGCAGTACTAAAGAAGCTGGGTTTCAGTCCTTACTGTAAGATTTGTAAGTAATGCTGCTTGCTAAAATAGATAGCTTAGCAGGTAGCTTTGTAGTATGGGAATCTTTGAATTGGAACATTATTGTAATAATATTGGGCCTGAAAAAAATATTTAAATAAATTTGTTCCAGTTCCTTCTTAATTTTATATGACAATATAACAAATCAACTAAAATTAGTTTATAACAAATAAGCTAATAATTATAATCCACTATATATGGACATTATTTAATTGTATTAGCAAAAGCCATCAGTATGCTGATGATCAACAGAATGGGTGTTTAATACATGTTCATATCTCTATTATAAAAGCTGCATCACTGTCACTGAAGTTGAACTATTCCTGGTTTGTATGCAGCATGTGACCAAGGCCAAAGTTGAAAGCAATATGGATTTGGTTTGCAGAAATATTTCAGCCAAATGGGACTGCTGCACACATTTCATGATAGTTCATGAAAGTTTATTCAGGTATACATTGATTATTATGGGCTATCAAGAAACTGTCGATCATAATGACCACATAGACCTTCTATGATCACCTGTTTGTACACTTCTGAAAATTACAAATTTAATTAATCAAGTGACAAATTTACTATCCTAAAACCCACATCTCAGATATGTGAAGCAAATACTCTATTCTAAAGAATTGTGAGTTGATCTATCATATACAGATCTCTAAAATTTCTGGGGTGGGCAAGATGATTATTCTGACTTTTTACAGGATAAATTCTGAAACAAAATTCTAAAGCACAGCAGAATGAAATCTAGGGATAACAAGAAACAATAAAATTTGGAATTAATCATGCCCTTGCTTTGTTATTTCTTATAAGGAAACCCATTCTTACATTACTATAATTCAAGAAGTCCTATGTATGTATGTGTGTGTATATACACATACACATACACATACGTACATACATACATACATATCAAGGAAACAATAGCACCTTTTCCTGGAAAAATATGCATCCTATATTTTTTAAATAATTTCTATCTTATTTCAAAGTAGTGTTTACCCTCTGCATTCTACTATTAATCTGATTTTCTTTCCTAGGTTATTGAAAATTAAGCACCAGTTTGTGTGCAAATCTCACTGCAACTTGACCATGATCAGTGTAACCTGGAGCTTCATCCTTATTTGGACAAAGATAGGGCTGTTGCTGAAAATGGCACCTCATTTTTCCAGTGCCAAACCATGCCCTTCTGCGTGCCGCTGTGATGCAGGATTCATTTACTGCAATGATCGTGACTTGACTTCTACTCCAACTGGGATTCCAGGGGATGCTACAACTCTTTACCTTCAGAACAATCAAATTAATAATGCTGGGATTCCTTCCGAGTTAAAAACCTTAATAAAAGTAGAGAGAATTTATTTATATCACAACAGCTTGGATGAATTCCCTATCAACCTTCCAAAATACGTCAAAGAATTGCATTTGCAAGAAAATAACATAAGGACAATTACTTATGATTCACTGTCACAAATTCCTTATCTAGAAGAATTGCATTTGGATGATAATTCAGTTTCTGCTGTTAGTATTGAAGATGGAGCCTTCCGGGATAATATTTATCTCAGACTACTTTTTCTTTCTCGAAATCACCTTAGCACCATTCCCTGGGGCTTGCCCAAAACAATAGAGGAGCTGCGTTTGGATGATAATCGTATTTCCACAATTTCAGAGCTGTCCCTTCAAGATCTTACAAATTTAAAACGCCTAGTTTTAGATGGAAATCTCTTAAGCAATCACGGATTAGGAGAGAAGGTCTTCACAAATCTAGTCAATTTAACTGAACTCTCACTAGTTCGTAATTCTCTTACAGCAGCTCCAGTAAATTTGCCAGGCACAAATCTGAGAAAGCTTTATCTACAAGAAAACCATATCAATCATGTACCACCTAATGCTTTTGCATATCTACGGCAATTATATCGATTGGATATGTCAAACAACAATCTCAGTAATTTACCTCAGGGTGTCTTTGATGACCTAGACAATATAACCCAGTTGTTTCTTCGCAACAACCCTTGGCGCTGTGGGTGCAAAATGAAATGGGTTCGTGATTGGCTACAGACCCTGCCTCTCAAAGTTAATGTACGTGGACTGATGTGTCAAGCACCAGAAAAAGTGCGGGGCATGGCTATCAAAGATCTCAACAAAGAGCTATTTGATTGCAAAGATGAAGATATTGTAAGCACGATCCAAATTACTGCTTCAATACCAAACACATTATATCCTGTGCAGGGACACTGGCCCATTTCTGTGACCAAATCTCCTGAAATAAGGACTGTTAATCCACATAAAAATTACAGAACAGCTTCCCCACCACAGGAAATCATTACCATAGTTGTAAAATCTGTAAGCACGGAGACTATTCACATTTCTTGGAAAGTTGCACTACCCATGACTGCTCTGAGACTTAGTTGGCTCAAAATGGGTCACAGCCCAGCCTTTGGATCTATAACTGAAACCATTGTTACAGGGGACCGAAATGACTACCTGCTCACTGCACTTGAGCCAGATTCCCCATACCGTGTATGCATGGTTCCCATGGAAACCAGTAACATCTATCTATATGATGAAACTCCTGTCTGTATAGAGACCGAAACTGCTCCTCTTAGAATGTACAATCCTACAACAACCCTAAACCATGAACAAGAGAAAGAACCATACAAAAACTCTAACTTGCCCTTAGCCGCCATCATAGGAGGTGCAGTGGCTCTGGTAACTATAGCATTGCTTGCTTTAGTCTGCTGGTATGTCCACAGGAATGGTTCCTTGTTCTCAAGAAATTGTACCTATAGCAAAGGACGGCGAAGAAAAGATGACTATGCTGAGGCTGGAACTAAGAAGGACAATTCCATCCTAGAAATCAGGGAGACTTCTTTTCAGATGATCTCTCTGAACAATGAGCAAGTGTCTAAAGAGGAGTTTGTAATACATACCATATTTCCACCTAATGGGATGAATCTATATAAAAACAACCACAGTGAAAGCAGTAGTAACAGAAGCTACAGAGACAGTGGTATACCTGATTCAGATCACTCACATTCATGATAGTAAGAAAATGGAAGACTTGGGGTAGTTACTTTTTCTCACAAAGGAAGGCAACTTTACTGGTTGCTGGAGTACTACAGAACACTGGATTAAAAGACTGTATAAGCAATGTATTGTACATTTGCCATATAATTTATATTTAAGAACTTTTTATTAAAAGTTTCAAATTTCAGGTGACTGCTGCGATTAATGTAGCAAGGATGCCTGAAAACAATTCTATATTTTAGTATTTTTTAGTAATTTGTACTGTATTTTCCTTCCTACTATTGAAATTACAAACCATTTAACTTTTGTGTTCAACTGAGTAAGATGACTTGTTGACTGTGAAAGTGAATTTTCTTGCTGTGTTGAACAATCAGGACCGCTACATTTTGAGATCCTTGTAAGTATAAGCACAGGCCATGTTCACTTTGGTATCCGTTAAAACTGTTTAAAAGATGGCTACAAAATTGATAAAAATACAATCCTGGGTATATTAAAGCAATGAGCATTTAGTAAATTAAATAGCAAAGTAGTGGGCAATACCGGTTATATAGTTATAAACAATAAAGTAGCTGTTGAAAACTACAAGTAACTGAAATCTCATAAGGCAGATGTATTCAAACACATTTCATTGATGCAAATAGAGATGTGTGCAAAAAAGGTTTTTTTAAAAACATAGCAAAACCACTCTGTTACAGGAGGGTCGGGTAGGATGTTCTGCTAACCGTCAAAAGCCAGACAGAGTTAAATAGGATTGAAACTTAGAACACTTCAATTGTTCTGTTTCAGACAACTCTGGACAGGGAGAGTAGATCAAGGCTGGGGAACATCACCCCCTCTACTACTCATTGTTCCCTGTCCAGTATATCCCACTGGCCTGCCCACCTTCCTGATTTTCCAATATCTCCCTTCTTTTCCTTTAGCTGCTGCCGCCAATATCTCAATATCCCTTCTGTCAATTCCTTATGGACTTCATTTCCTCACTACCCCTTAAATTACTTCTTGGCCAAAACAATACCAATTCATTCTGTGCATGCTTCAGTTTGAATATGAAACCATCTCTTTCATGCACAGAATGTTTTGCACGTGTCTAGTCCCAATCTTGTCATTACTAAACAAAAATGTACTTGCATCTAATTGTTAAAATAATGATTATATGTGTGGAAACCAGAAAGCAAAATGTTTCCTAAATGTCTTAAAATTGAAAAGAAAATTTTAAAACCTATGTACCCTCTAGAACCTGTATAATAGAGACAATTCTTTTAATCTCACTAAAGCATATATTTAACTGAATATGCAGTTAAATAGATACAACACAGATGCATACATATTTCAACTGTCATCAAAAATATTGCCCATTATTGTCATAGTTATCTGGAAATTTCTTAATAGACATGAAAGTGAAGACATGTTCACCTGTTTAGCTATGATATATTTTAATACCCAAGACATTTTGTTGCTGTAATTGTTTTCCCCCAATGAAAACCAAAGTGTATTTTACACCCTTTGGCCAATCTTGTATGTGCCTTTATCAAAAAGTCAGATGTATTCCATTTTTAATTGGAAACAAAGTTTTCACAAATATAAAGTTAACTATAGAAAGATATTGGTCTTAAAGCTTAATAAACTATAGAATGAAGTACAGAAAAATAAGTGCTCTTCTTATCCTCTGTACAGTACACATACATATATATGTGTGTATGTGTGTGTGTTTAAAAAAAGTGCTACATGATGGAATACCTTCAGATTTTCCATTCTGCACTGAACCATCTTAAGAAAATTATGGGAACAAATCTGAATGATTGCCTGCATCTACAGAAAAGCATAGTATTTAACAAGCATTCTTCTCCAAACATTTTATTACAAAACAGAAAGAAACAGGATATACAGAAAGGAACAAGTTGAGTGGGACAGGTTCTTCCTTCTGTTATTACGATTTCTGAACTTCTTTGGCTAGTCATTATCTTTAATACCATCTACTTCACTAGTAGAGCTATTATTGTAGAGCAAGAGAAAATTATTTTACAGACAGGGCTGCATTTACCTTGGGGGGGGGGAAGAGGGGGGAGATTGTCCTTTTTTTTTTTTTTTCTTAAGAGGTAATAAGGCATTTTCCACAGTGATTTTTTTTTTCTCCTGCCAGAAACTGAACCTGCAATATTCAGTGATTTGCCACTAAATTTTGGTGTTGCAACCCAGGGGGGCTCTTGGGACCCATTGTGGCCCATTCTTGTCCTAGAAGAAAGTTTGGATACAAATGTATTAAAAATAAATTGTATTGATCTGAGCATTAACCTGAGTCCTTACGTTGCTTCCTGTGCTATTGAATTCTTATACGAACCAAAGGTGAACCCGAAAATTTTGAACGTGAAAATTTGTGTATACTATTCTCAAGGGGAATCAACTCTCCCTGTATTGATAACAAAAATATCTGTTCACCCACTCTTTATGAAACAGTAAGTACATGGTGTGGTATTACAAATTTGGTGGGCCAATTATCAATGTTCTTATAGCTTCTATCCTTTTTTAAACCGTCTTAATGCAAAAGTGTTAAAGGTTTCTAATATACAGGCTATAATCAGTTACGCTTCATTATTTTTTCATTTGCCTTTCTGAATAGGCAGCTCTTGGTGGAATATTCTGCAGATACTTCAGTCCTTTCTGGGAAAAGGGTCTAGGAAGATATTGCTGAAAATTTCAACTTCCTATACGTTGGCCAAGAGAGTCACAGAGTTCTATACTGTCCCCCCTGCACTCCACATCTATATATAACTTTCTGAGGGTGATTTGGTGTTTTGAGAAATTTAATGTCACTATAACACACTCACTTTTCCATCTTATTCCAATGAGAGTGCTGAGATCCTAAACTATTGCCTAAATATAATATGACAATGAATGTGGGTCAACAGCTAATAAATAAACCAGATCCAGAACTGGGATCCAATCTGTGTTTCTTCTGGAAAGCATGTGTTTTACCAGGTTTTTGAAACCTGGTGATACACAGGAAAATTTTACCTCTGACTGGTAGGTATATCAATTGCATCACACAGAATGCAAATCTGGATACGTCGATACTGTAAATGTTTTTATTATATCACAACTGGATTACTGCAATAAATACTCTGTAGGTCTGCCTTTGAAGACTTTTTAAAAACTGGCTAATCCAAAATGCTGTAGCCCATTTATTACCAATAATAGCATATCCAAACTCTGTTTCTTAATAAAACAGTTGCATGGTTTTCTAGTCTCCCAAATTAATGCATCAATCAACTTTGGAGAACCTCTTGTACTTCCAATCAAACCATGAAGCCTATTTGTTTGGGATTAGGGAAGGAACATTTTTGGACTGCTTATTCTCTTCAGAAGAAAGTCTGTCTCATTTCCTATTTAACAGACTTCTGGAAATTTGTTTAAACCTTCACTTTTTGGAAGACCTTCAATTTTCAATTTTGTTGCTAGGTTTTATCAAACTTATTTTTATATATTTTTCTGTTGTTGTAGTGGTTCTCTACTGTTTTGTTAATTTATGTTGTTAATCATTTAAAGCTGGATTAAAAATGGGTCACAAATAACACAATGTTAAAACTGAATAGTACTTGACTAGTATTTACTTAACTTTAGGGATTGAAATGGTAACAAACATACTTCATAATGAGTAGGAAAGAAGATTTTTTTAATGAAATGCCACATAGGACAAAACAATTTTGCTTCTCTGATGAATATCAATTTTATTTTAGTCATAGACCAGTATAAATAACCTAATAATTACTCTAAAGAAGAAACAAAAACAGAAAGCCATATTGATGGTATCTCATAAGGTAAAGATAAAACTATTACTGGGGAATAGAGTATAGGAATTAAAATGCAAAAGAATCCCATAAAATTACAATTAATTTTACAATGAATAATCCAAATTACTTTCAATAACTCAGATAACTATAAATGGACATTGGTAATTTTAGAATTTATAAAATGCTACAAGGAGGTAAACCTTTGTTAACTTATATTAAGTCTAATAAAGCTCTTAAGATTAAGACAATTATGGTGGAACTAATTATAATAAAATAGCAAAATACAACATAAAATGGTGTGTATGTTTAAAAGGAGAGGGTGGGAAAAAAAGAGGGGGCGTCAGTGGAAGTTATGGAAGCCGAGTGAAGGCTTAGCATCACCTCACTTGAAGTAGTAGTTTAGGTTTAATCACAGCCCTGACCCAGAATCGGGATACACTGTTTGAAACCCCTGCAACCTGGTCATCAAGTAAAAGACTAAGAAAAGCAGCCTCAGGCCTGCCCAGATATTATATTTTACATGGAGAAATATACATATCTCATACATTTCTATAAAAAAGGCTAAGCACATTACCCACAGTTTCAATTTCCTCCTCACCGCAAGGTTTTTGAAGCCTGAATTTCTTCAATGTCATTGCCATTTATTTGTTACCTATTATTGTGTCCGAAAGGCTTTTTGAAAAGATGATACATTTTGTTTTTATAATTAATAATTAAATCATGGTCAATGCAGCAGGAGGCAATTGTCTTCAAACCTATAGGAGCAGCAGAAACGCTGGCTGCATCATCTGCACACGAGAGAACAGCAGTAGTTTTCCAGCCAAGTTTAGTGAATAACATTCTAATTTTGCAAGTCTTGCCACCATATCATTAATATAGAAAATAAGTAAGAGGTCTAGAATACAACCTTGCTTTAACTCTTATAAGAAGTAGGCACCAGCTCAGAAAGATATTTATAGAGAAGCAAACAGAATATTGCAACTGTACAGATTCTTAAAAGGCATCCGCTAAGCTTCATTTGAAAACCTATGAGAAAATAATTGTGAAAAATGTTCCTACTGTTTACACATCTAGCAGGACCAAGACCAAGTATCAGCTTTTATTTGCTTTTGGTGGTACAGAAGGGAGTAGAAAAGTAGGGAGATATTAAGAGGAGCATTTTCTCGGGTGTCAATCATGTTCTTGGGTGTCAAGGCTTATTTGGATGTGAGTATTCTTATCGACTCCGGAGGATGGTAGAGGACAGGAAGGCCTGGAGGAACGCTATCCATGGAGTTGCAATGGGTCAGACACAACTTCGCAAGTAACAACACATTTTTATGCAGAAATTTAGTGAATGCTAAGAAGCACATATCAAAATTTCTCCAGTTTCAACTACAGTTGTTATCTAGAAATTATGGAAGCCTGTTTTAAAATCAATAAAATGCCATATAAAGAGTTCCTGTGATGATGGTGGAGAATATATATTACTCAATAAGAAGTTGTAGGATCAAGCACTGGTCCATAGTTGATTTCCCTATCCTGAATGATCTCCTCTTCTAACCAGTCCATTAATTTCCAGCAAAGATGTATAGATATAGAGCTTATAAAGATATAGAGCTTACAAATAACGCTTAATAGTCTAATTGGGCATAATTGGATGGATCAAATTTCCTCCCATAAAGACAAGAATAAAGTTGTTCTATTTAGGGAGCATTTTAAATGTACAGTTTATAACTGTAAATAGAACTGCTAGTATTCATATCCACTGCTTAGTTTAACCTTAGTCTAACCCCCCATATGGAAGTCGTAATTGGAATCCATAACTTAGTTTCTCTCCATATGATCAATGATAATATACTAAAATGTGACATTATCTCTAATTTTGGGGGGTTTCCCCAGAGAACATTTCTCTCTTTTCCTTTTCAGTAGTTTTATACTCCCTTTTTACTCCTGAAGAGATTTCAGGAATTATGGACAGTCTTTACTCTTACATAATTTAAAATGTTCAATTAGGAAATGTTTAGCTTTTATACAGTCCTCATCAAACCAGGGTTGAGATTTTCTTTTACATATTCCCCATTTAATTTTACTGAGTACCTCTTTGAATAAAGTGATTAGGCTAAGGTACAAATTACAGGTCCTTTCTGGGGAAATGTAATCAATTAAGAAACTCTGAACCTTACAAGATTTATACACAAGTTTTATTGTTTTTCCCTCTCCTTTGTCCGTTTTACATGAATATAATTTGCAGTTTGATGGGCGTTCCAGATAGCAACATTTTTTATATTTGTTATCTTCTTTTTAAAGCTAGACACAGGTTTGGAGGAAAATGATCACTGCTCAGAGATACCTTCACATTAAAATTAGAGATCATATCTGTCATCCTAGCAGAGAATATGAAGTAATCAATTAGTCTTATTCCAAGGGGAGCGGGCATCTCCAAATATATGGCTCTCCCAACTATAATTTAAGTTTTGTAGGTCTAAATTATGAACCATCTGGGTTAGACACCATCCTGTGCTAATTTACTCCTATAGTTGTCCATTAATGAGGAGCTATCTATGGCTTTCTAGGGAGTAAACAGGACGTGGTCTCTGAGTCTAAATTTATTATACTGAAACATTGAAACATTGAATCAAAGACTAGGCTACAATATCTGAAAAAAAGTATGAACGTTAAATTTTATCCCTATAAATCAATTTAATGTGGATGATATGTCTATTTTTATGAATCCTACTTAAATTCTCATTTCCAGACAAAACAAATCAACTTCTGTGAATTATTACATTTTATAAGGATGAACTGCACTTTCATGCCTTGGAAAATTGTATTGACCATACTCACTGGCCCATTGAAAGTGACAAATTATGACCTGTTATAAATTTGTTTTTATGTAACACATTCACCATAAATTAGTAAAACTTAACTATACAGAATTATCATGCTAATTTACCTTTATTGCATCTCTTAACAGTCTCTAATAAGAATGTTCAATGATGTATAAGAATTAAAAAGAAAATTCACATATCTTGGGAATGCTTTTTGCTAAAATCAGCTGCTTTCTCTCAGCTAATTCAGGATGTCTATCAATGAATTTTATGCATAATAATGACGTGTTCCTCATATTTATTCTATTGCTTTGAAGTTGAACAAAAAAAAAAATGTATAGCCAACATTAATTCCCTTTCCTGCTTAATTCTGGCAGCAGTGTTCCAGACAATTTTTAGGAGTTTCAGTGGTGTTCAGGTGTTGTTTTTTATGCATTTGGATGGGAGTCAGTCACCCAGAAACTTTCTCCAAGCCATTCCCACATTTTTTTTAAAGTTCTGTGCTGAAATTATGATCCTTAAAATGATTTGGGGGCCTTATATAGCTCTTTGTTTATCGTCCCACACGCTCTACAACAACTCATTCAAAAGCTTTACCCAGCCTAAATACTTAGGTATTCATGTACAAAGCTGTCCCACCTGTCCTTTACTGAAAATATAAAGGCTTAGTTTTCAATTTATTTCCTATCATGAGTAAAGCATACAAATCAGTCACATGAAACATTTTAGTCTGTATATCAGTAAATCTAATAGAAGTCTAGAGATTTCTTCCAAATCCAATTAATATAGAGATGCTTGTTCCAATGACCCTATGAAAATACTCATCCTCCCTAAACCACTACTGGTTTGCTAGTATACATAACAATTTGGAGCAAAATTCAAACTGTTGGTAGGAAGGAAATGATCTAGACCTTGGCTTCCACTTTCCAGAATGCCACAGGTTTTAACCCTTTTAACATTTATGTGAAGTCACTAGACAAAGTGACTTATCAGTATGGGTAAAGTACAATCAGTACGCTGATAGTACAGGGTGGTCCTTGGTTAACAATTAGACGTGGTCATAAAGCAGATGAAATGGGTGAAGAGATGCTTAGAGCAATGATAAAAGAAGATAAGAAGCAAATAGAAGCAGTCATGAATACAAGTTCAGGTTCATTATGGCAATAAGGATAATGAAAAATTACACCCTTATTCCATCTGCAGAATGTCACCAGCTAGCTAGATGATCAAGTTATATACTGTTTGTATCTGCTCCAAGGTTTAAATTCTAAATCTCTTTCTCCCATTGCAACATCTTGCTGGGTTTTTTTTTCCAGCCCCATTTGTGATAAGCATCTACAAAGCATTTTGTTAATGATCATGCGGCGGGGGGGGTGTCAGGGTGCTTATTCCTGACCGTATTAATTTCAGCCTTCACTGCACTCAGGTTATCTGTTTCCTGTCTGCCCAAGCATCAGTAAGCTATAAGCAGTAAGCTTACTGGAAGAAAAACAACTTCTATGAGTTTTATCACTTTGTGCAGTGCATTAAAACTTGCATCCCCTAAAACAAATATATCTGATTACAAACTTGATTACAGAACACTTTTTAATACTGAACTACTAGTAACTAGCTTAATTCTCTATTATCAAGGAACCATAATGATTAAAAATGTACTAACACACTATATTAATCAACATATGTATACTGTATATACATGTATATATGTGTGTGTGTATGGAGAGAGAGAGAGAGGAGAGAGGAGGGGGAAGGAGAGAGAATCTCTTAATTTGAAATCTTTCAGAAACGCATTAATTTTCTTCATCTTGACAAGAGCTGAACAATAATATATTGACATTGCTACTCCTTTTTTATAATGTTATGTCTTTTTTGATATTTACACATGCATTATGCTCCAAGTATCTTTCTAGAAAACTGATTTTAGCTGTAACTGAAAGCCTTTTCACAACCACTGCACACTTTTCCAGTTTTCCTAGTTTCTAAAGTTCCTAACTCTTATTTTCCATCTTCAGGAGTAGAATTCTGTTTCCCTATTCTTTAATTTAATATGCAACACTAACAAAAATATCTCACCTTAGTTCTTAAAGACCTTCTGCAAATCAGTAACCTTTACAGTATCATTCAGCAACGTCAGTTCTTCAGTTTCATATTTCTGCTCTCTGCCTCAGAAAAATTGTTTACACACAATTATATTTGGAATGTGTTACATCTATAGCCAAATAAGGCCTATAACTTGGTCACAAACTTCTGTGCCATGCTGTTTATAAGGTCTATGAACAAACATATTTCAGTCAAGGTTCCTTAAGTCAACTAAACCTCAACAATAAGGAAATTGGATAAGAGGTATTTTTATGCTCATATGGAAATGGCTTAAAATAGAATTGTATTGTATAAAATAAGGTTTTATCTGACTTGTAAAATTTATAATGGAAAAAGGTTCAAATATGTAATGGTTGATGATGATTTGTTTGTCTTTGAAATTAATAAAATTTGCTTAAAAAAAAATAATAAGAAAACACAAAAACCAAAGCCAGGGCTTCCAAGCTTTGTAAATTCTCTTTTGGTGCTCTCTAACTAAGCTTGTCTTATATTATCTGAACAGCTTTGGCAATGCCAATAATTATGTCTTGCAGTGACAGCCAAATATGTGATACAACAGAAATGAAACTGTATATATTATTTTTCATTAACATTAAAAACAAATAAACCCTGACCTCCAGTGAGCATTTCACTTCAGATCTTTCATCCTATGGCCATGTTCAGATGAGTCAGTACAAAGCATGTTATCTCCTGTTTGAGGCTTATAGGCCTCATGCACTAAGAATGGAAACCATATAGGAATTAATATAGTATCTGTTACTCAGAGCCAAACACAGTACAGGTAATCTTTGATTTACAATAGTTCGTTTAGTAACTGTTCGAAGTTACAACGGCACTGAAAAAAGTGACTTATCCAGTATGGGCTTCAAATTTTCTTACTACCGGTTCTGTGGGCGTGGCTTGGTGGGCGTGGCAGGGGAAGAATATTGTAAAATCTCCAGTCAGAGCTGATATTTGCCGGTTCTCCAAACTACTCAAAATTCCCGCTACCGGTTCTCCAGAACTGGTCAGAACCTGCTGAATACCACCTCTGCTTATGACCATTTTTCACACTTAAGACTATTGTGGCATCTCCATGGTCATGTGATCAAAATTCAAATGCCTGGTAACTGACTCAAATTTATGATGGTTCCAATGTCCCAGGGTCATGTGTGGTCACCTTTTGCAACTTTCTGACAAGCAAAATAAATGGGGAAGTCAGATTCACTTAACAACTGTCTTACTAACTTAACAACTGCAGTGATTCACTTAACAACTGTGGCAAGAAAGATCATAAAATGGGGCAAGCTCACTGAACAAATGTCTCACTTAGCAACAAAAATTTGGGGCTCAACTGTGGTCATAAGTCAAGGACTACCTGTATCTGAGAATTTAATATTAATTAGGCATCAATTATCATAGGACTGCAAGAAGTGAAACTAGTTCAAGATAGAACAAATATACGTTCCTTCAAACACTATGTAATACCATCTGATTTGATTCGGCTATGAAATCTTTTGTTAAATTGTGTATATGAAGAGATAAGTGCTTACTTTGTTCTTAAATTATGATTAAAAGAACCATATACCACACTGTACTTTTTAAATTTTCATTCCTTAATAGGCATCACACATCTCCTGTCAGCATTGCCACAATGGGTAACATTCTGTGGTCAATTAATTTTGTCTTTTATTTTACAGACCAAAAATATGTTTCTTCTTCCTCAATGAAATACAAACTTCCAACACTCACTTCCTCAAAGTTAGGAAGGAGAAATTATATTTAAAACATGAATGTACTACTCACAATTTCAAAAGACCTAGATGTCAAATGAAATCATTGTTTTTTATTTACAAAATACAAGTTGAGCCAAGTTCAACATCCAATAATTACAAAATTGTATGAAGTGAACTGCATCTGATCACTATGTTATCACATTTATTTTTAAAGTAAACAAGACAGTAAAACATTAAATCTATTGAAATTCAGAGAAGCTGTTACAAAATTCAGATTCACCCAATTAAGATGTTCACCGATTTATGATGCAGAAATATACTGTGTGTGTGTGTGTGTGTGTATTTGTTTTCGTAGATTTTCACGGGTACAGGTATGTAGGTCTAGGTGTGTTCGGGTCTTTTCCCGTGTAAGATTAAGAGTATCTTGGCGATGTTTCGGCGAGGTCCCACTCGCCATCCTCAGGCTGGTGCTTTCGGCTTCATGCCAGTGCAAGCTTGCCCTACATAAGAGGTACTACAGACAAAATCAGTAAGATACTACACAGGCATCACATCAAGACTGCCTTCAAAACAGACAGAAAAATAGCAGCCATCCTAAGAAACCCCAAAGATAAAATTGACCTGGAAAACCAAGACATATATGAAGTCCCCTGTGCATCATGCCCTGCCACATACATTGGACAGACCAATAGAAGAATAAGTACCCGCCTGGATGAACACAAAAAACACGTAAAAAAGCTGGAACACACTTCCTCACTAGTCCAACACATGAAAGCCACAGGTCATAGCATCAACTTCAATGGCACCAAAACCCTAGCCACTATAGAAAACTCCAGCTACAGAATTATCAAGAGAATCCATAGAGATTGAAAAAAGACCTGAAAGCATGAATAGAAGAGATGATTCCACCAGACTGTCAATTATTTGGAAGCCTGCACTCACAAACAAAAAAATCTCCACACCACAAGCCTGGGCACAAACAGATCCCCCCAATACCTCCAGCTCAAACACACCCCAACCAGGCACCCAGATGAAACCTAGCTTCCTAATAAATGATAGCCATCTGTTTACTCAGAGCCAAGCTGCACTAAAAGCCTCCAATACAGGAACACAATGTTGCCAGCCAATCAAGACAAAAAAAGCCACAAAACAGACAGAAGATATTAGAAGAGGGGTGGGCAAACTACGCCCGTGGGCCACATCCGGCCCGTTGGTCTGTCCAATGCGGCCCGCCCCTGAAAAAAAATCGCTGCCATTGGTCTGTCCAATCCGGCCCGCCCTGAAAAAAAATCGCTGGGCGTGGCATATTGCCCTGTGCCGCGTGGCCCCCAAAGCTGCAAAACAGTGCGGAGCGATCTAGGGTAGGGAAAAAGAAATTTGCAAAGGCCTCGGCTGGGAGTTCGAAATCACCTTCGAGTGCGACCTCTCCGAAGGTGAATCCCGCCGATCCCCCTTTTTTTCCGGGGCTTCCAGGCTTAAACTTTGCAAAGGCAAAGCTTGCAGGCTGGAGCGTCTTCCCGCCGAGGAGCGGGAAGGGTTCCACCGGCGGGCGGGCGGGCTGCTTGGAGCCACCTAAAGCTAGGCCGCTGCTGGTGGAGCCTTGCCCTACCTTGGTGCCCCGCTTCCTGGCTCGGCGGTCCTGCTCGGGCGGCACTTTAAAAGCCTGCTCCCAGCACCCGAGCAACTTCCCAGCAACTTTCGGCTTCGTTTTAACTCGCGGGCGCCGCGCCTGGCCCGAGCCGCGCGGCGGAGGGGAAGCCCGGCGGGCGGGTGGGCTGCTTGGAGGAGGCAACCCAGCGGTGCACCGGGCTTCCCTCCGCCGTGCAGCTCGGGCCAGGCGCAGCGCCCGCGAGTTAAAACGGCGAAAGTTGCTGGGAAGTTGCTCGGTTTTCCGGGCTTCAGGGCTTTGCAAAGGCAAAGTTTGCAGGCTGGAGCGTCTTCCCGCTGAGGAGCGGGAAGGGTTCCACCCGTGGGCGGGCGGGCTGCTTAAACTTTGCTCGGACGGCACTTTAAAAAGCCTGCTCCCAGCACCCGAGCAACTTCCCAGCAACTTTAACTCGCGGGCGCTCGCGCCGCCCGAGCCGCAAGGCAGCCCGCCCAAGCAGCCCACCCCACCCGCCGGGGGAACCCTTCCGCTCCTCGGCGGGAAGACGCCCCGCCTGCAAACTTTGCCTTTGCAAAGCCCTGCAAAGCCCCGGAAACCCAAGCAACTTCCCAGCAACTTTTGGCTTCCTTTTAACTCATGGGCGCTCACGCCTGGCCCTAAGCCGCGTGGCGGAGGGGAAGCCCGTGGGCGGGCGGGCGGACTGCTTGGAGGAGGCTCCGGGCTTCCCTCTGCCAGGCACGGCGCCTGCGAGTTAAAAGGAAGCCGAAAGTTGCTGGGAAGTTGCTTGGGTTTCCGGGGCTTCCAGGCTTAAACTTTGCAAAGGCAAAGTTTGCAGGCTGGAGCGTCTTCCCGCCAAGGAGCAGGAAGGGTTCCGCCCGGCAGGTGGGCGGGCTGCTTAAACTTTGCTCGGGCGGCACTTTAAAAGCCTGCTCCCAGCACCCAAGCAACTTCCCAGCAACTTTCGGCTTCCTTTTAACTCGCGGGCGCTCGCACCTGGCCCCGAGCTGCGCGGGCGGAGGGGAAGCCCGGCGGGCTGCTTGGAGGAGGCGACCGGCGGTGCTCCGGCAGCAGCAACAGGCAGTTTCGCCTGGGCTCCGCTCAGGTGTCCGGCTGGGGCTGTCAGGAGTTGCTACCGCCGGCGCAGCTCCATGCGGCTCCAGTCCCGCGTTGCCTTGGGAAGGAAAAGGCAAAACCAGGAGCCGCTGAGCCTGAGCCTCGGTGCCGCTGCTCCCGTTGCAAAGCACCGCCGCAGCTCTTCCTTTTTGCCTTTCCCTTCCCGAGGCAACGCGGGACTGGAGCCGCGCCGGCGGTAGCAACTCCTGACTCAGGGGGCCTCCGAGGAGGGGAAGGAGGAGAAGAGGGGGAAGGGTGGGGGGCGATTCCCAAAAAATCTTGTGCTGACCCGGCCCGTCTGTCAAATTTTAAAAGTCAATGCGGCCCCCGAGCCAAAAAGTTTGCCCACCCCTGTATTAGAACCACCAATCAAGCAGAACACAGCAAACTCCAAGACCAATAAATACAGACCAAGACTCCCAACCAATCAGGATGAAGAAAAAACCATTCTGGCACAGCAGTAGGCTAGCCCCAAATTTAAAACTGAAACAGCTGTGAAAGTCTGACTCACAGACGAACACAATACAGAAGCCTGATGATGGCAGATGAGATTCTGCCGAAACGTTGCTACAACTTTAAAAGCACAACTATAATGACGTGGGAAAATACCCGAACAAAGCTGAATACCATACATATAAATACCCGTGAAAACTTACACACACACACACACACACACACACACACACACACACACACTTGCTGGTCTGAGCCATGATCTATGTTCTCTGTAAATGCATATTACTCCTTAAACTGAAGATACAGTGCAAAGTAAATGCCCATGAAATTAAATTATTCTCAAATAATAATTGTAATAAATTTAAGTTCCATTTAAGAGTCTTTTTTGGGGGGGCAATGCTCTTGACATTATACATTTGTTGATATAGTTCATAAATGCCTTGCTTTTTTTCCAACTACATAAAATTTCTGACTCCTATTCAGACTGTGATCCAACGAGAACCCCAGTTCTTGCATTTATAGCTGAGCAATATGGTTCTCCTAATACCAAAAAATCATAAAAATGTGATTTTTATTACAAATGTAGGAATTTCCAATTGTCTTATATGAAATTCAACATAATTGGTTTCTGAGGATTGCTCACATTTTTCCAAGCTCACCCCGTATCTTAATATTATCATGTTAGTTGTTTGTTACCTATCTTTGTGTTGGAATCGGTCATGATCCACATTGCCATTTGATAGGTTCTAACACTTCCAAATATATTCAATAGCACAGCAGAATGGAGATATGTGTTACAAGACTTATTACCTTTATCTAGCTTCACAGTGCTGTACATTTGAGTATGAATGTTCAACCAGCTTTATATTCAGCTAAAAAAATATAGCTCAGCCATCTTCTCAACAAAAAACAACTGGGAGTGTTTGTTATAATTTCAATAGGTAGTCATTCTATCAGTTAAGGAAATCAAGATTATTTTGTTGCCCGGTATAAATTAAATTGCAAATGACCATCAAACCCCTAACGGTTTAGGTCCAAGGTATCTGAAGGATTATCTTCTTCTGTACAAAACTGTTAATCATTCTGAGCTATTTTGTCTTAGAAGCTATGGTATTTTGTTTAAAATTAATTTGCTTCAGTTCAGTGATAGTGTTTTCCAGTGACAATGCTTTAGAACAGTCTCTTAAGAGACATTCATCTCACTTCTCATTCAATAAACCTGGACTTAAGACATACATTTCTCATTTTCAGGAAGACCTTTAATGTATAATCCTTCTTTGACAATAACGAGTGGGGCCTTGCAGTATTTCAGGTAACTATAGTGTCTGAGAAAAAGACATCTTTTATATGGATTATGCCCATTCATCCTCTTGTCTCTCCATGAAGATGCCTATCCATGAAGATGCCCCATTAACTATATTCCAAAGATATGTTCACATAATTATGTGCCTCGTCACCTTCCAGCAGTGGAGGGATTGTAAATGTGGTTTTAGTGCTCTGACCTTCCATCTGGACAATCTGCTTTTGTCTGATGCAGGAGTCGTTCCCTTCCATTTAAAACCTGGGCTTAGACCTGTTTGCAGTGTTTCAGTATTGCTAAAGATTATATATATTCATCACTGTCCATTTTGAATACATAGCAGAAAGAAGAAACTTGAGAGTTCACAAGGTTTTGTTTTCTAATTTTTAATTGTAAGCTACCAAGAGTCACTGGGAGTCACACAACCAATAAATTGTATAAATAAACAATTGAAGGAAGGAAAATAAAGTATTATTTAATGTATCCTTTAACTGAAACTTAATCCTACAGTATTAAATTGCAACATTAAATTTGGAATAAATTGGCACTGAAATTCCAGAATGACTGATAGCCTTCAATTTGAAATTGAAATGTCTTAAAAATGTACTACATACTTGCAAATGTATCAGGATCGTATTTACAAAATTGAAGTATAAAATCATTTGCTGAAGAGAGAAGTCATATATGATGCAGACATTGCATAAACTCATTTTAAAGTTATAAGGGCACTTAGTCCTCTTGCATACCTGTCAAAATAACAAAATGGTAAAGGGTGAAAGGAACAACTTAAATTGCTATGTACTGTTTATAGAAGATGCCTGTTTATTACAGTTGTATAGCAAGAGCCAGCACGTTTAACCCATTCTACTGGGAGCAGCAAGAGCCAGGTTCCAATCCTCCATAGCCAGTTGGGTAACATGGGTAAGTCACTTCCACTGGGCCCCAATGAGTGTCAGTTTCTGGGACAGGCTAGCTAAAATTATTATACAAAAGACATAATGCATTGGTAGCTTAACTGTAAGAAGCAGGCAAAATGCAAAAACAAGTAAGCTCTGGAGCGATGTGGGAGAATGCTAAGAAAAGCAATAGTTATATAATGTTAGTAGGATTGGGTCTCTGCATTCTATAGATTTTTAAGTGCAATAGGCTTGCTGCAATTATTAAGTTATTCAACTAATTGATTTCTTTGTCATTAATTTTAAAAAGTGTAAGCATATGTGTATTTAATAGGCATTTTGTTTAATTAACTTTAATAGAGGTTTCTATAATAAATGTTAATCTATTCAATTAACTAACTTTAATCGGTTTAATTAATTAGATTTTTATGTACCTAACTTCATTCTGCCTCTTTACTGAGGTTTCCATAAGGAGTTTCAAGAATAATTTAATTATCTAGAGTATGTGTAATTAGAATTAGGAATTCCAGTACTGTTGTTTCTTTCTTCCCTTTTCATTCATTCATTCAAACTCAACGCCTCTTCTTTTCTCTGGGAGAACAGAGCAGAGCAGAGTAGGAGTTCTCCATTTTATTCTGTCAAAAACAATCCTATATGAAGTACCAGTAGTTTAACTACAGAATTGATTGCAAGTTACAATATATTCATTTCTGAAAATGATATTTCACACTGCTCTATTCCTTTTTGAACTTATCTTTACTTAATCTTCTATCATGATTTCTTAAATCTTTAGCTATTACAAATTAGAAGATTCTTCTTAGAAATTTTTGTATGTGGCTTTGTGCATGTGTTTTAAATTATTAAAAACAATCCCAATATAAATAGAATCAAGGTATAAAATACATAAAATAAAAAGGCTATTTATATGATTATTTCCTGCTCATTTTTAATATACACACACAGACACGAAAAAGATAACATACAGAAACGAACAAGACAAAAAGAATAATGTTGAAATAAATTTATATAAAACAAAATTTTGATATCAACCATTTCATATCAGACATAATTCAGTCTTTACACTGGAATAAAACCATTTTGTCTGTGTCTAATACATGGTATATTTGACAGTTTTCCTATTTCAGCAGTTTCAATTTTTGGAATATAATTTAACAATACATTTAATATCTCCCCCCTTCCGATGCCCTATTAACAAGCTGATGTTGAATCAAAAGAATATTACCACAGAACAAAGTCCATAAATGAGTCATTTTCCCCACCAAAATGCTACATTTCTAATGTAACAGAAGTTCAAAGCCAAACTTTCCTACACGTTTTTTGACATGTCAAAACCACAAAGCAAATCTTTTAGAGCATTAAATGCATCTTAAAAGAATATTAACACTGTTTAAAATTCTTGTCCATTGGATCATTCCAAATTAGTTACTATAGGGCTGGGGATCTCCCAAACTTCTTTCACTTAAATGAATACTTAAAGACTTCTGGTTTCTGCGAATGCATCAGTCCCAAAGCATAAATTCTTAAAATGTTTTCACTGCTAATGAATCCAATTTTATTTTATTAAACATCAAGTATTTTAGAAGATTTATTAACAATGAGCTGATCCAAAGTACTGATGTCAAGTTTTGCTTATGAACTCAAAAATACTTAACAACCATTTTCAGGCTAGAATTATCCTACAATATCTCTTATGAGAATTAAGATCAGATTTAAGTCTCCAGCTAGCATTGCCCAATATAATGTGAAAATTTTAATGGAAAAAAGACAACCAATAATAAAGGGGCAAATAATATCTTTCAAATTGTACCTGTGAGGATTTTTGAGACAAATCGCTTACATTCCCAGAAACTGCCAGCCAAATAATACCAGCCAAATAATAACACTGAAATTTGAAAACTCCCACCCTAATCTCATGTGAAAACCCTAAGTTAAATACAGACATCTAGGAGCCTGAACATCCCATAAAGACTTCATGAATGTCTTATCATTCTGGTAAAAATACTTTTTACGTGTGTGCGTGTGTGTGTGTGTATGTGTGTGTGGTGTCAACTCATTGCTGACTCTTGGTGCTTGCCTAGATAAGTCCCTTGAGTTTTCTTAGCAAGATTTTTCAAAGGGGCTTGTCATTGCCATTTGCCTGTAGCCAAGAGACAATGACTAAAATGGAACTAGTTTCCTAATTTCTAGCCCTGGTGCCTGGATCATTATATCATACTGACAGTTTAAAACATTTAGCAGTTTTTAATATCAACATTTTTCTAACATTAATCTCTGGGTAACTTAAATAAATGTGATAACATCACATTTATTCTTCTCCCAAATTTCATGAGGATTTTAAGCCGCTTATTTATATCAATATTAACTTGAGACAATTAGAATTATTGACCATTATCAAACACAGACATGTATCTAGGAATTATTCCAATGTATTTGAACAAAACTGTATTCTTCAGTAGCATGAATGGATTTTTAAATGTATTTATTTAGTTTTTTAAACTAAAAAAAAAAAAGATATGTAATACTAATTCCTTCCTCTACTGAGAAAACAGTGAACGTGTTTCAATTATCTGAAGAGAAAACAGAAGTAAAAAATCCTGATTAAACATTTGATTCAAAACATTCTCAGTCAGCCTTTAAAAAAAATATTATTTGGAAACCTAAGCCAGCGTATGACTTAGTAGTAAAATACAGTTTAAATACAGGTAGTTCTTGGCTTCTGTCCATTTATTCAGTGACCATTTAAAGTTACAGCAATGGTGATATACAACTGGTCAATGGTGAAATACAACTTGAAGTTCCAACCATCATTAGCACTTTGGTGTCCAGCTCATGATTATGAGGTTGCAAGAAGTCAAAATCATGTGACTGCCATTTGCAACCATTTGTGCAGAGAAGAGCAACAAAGATGATTAGGGGACTGGAGGCTAAAACATATAAAGAACGGTTGCTGGAACTGGATATATCTAGTCTTACAAAAAGAAGGACTAGGGGTGACATGATAGCAGTGTTCCAATATCTCAGAGACTGCCACAAAGAAGAGGGAGTCAAGCTATTCTCCAAAGCACCTGAGGGCAGGACAAGAAGCAACGAATTGAAACTAATCAAGGAGAGAAGCAACTTAGAACTAAGGAGAAAGTTCCTGGCAGTTAGAACAATTAATCAGGGGAACAACTTGCCTCCAGAAGTTGGGAATATTCCAACACTGGAAGTTTTTAAGAAGAGATTTGTTTGTCTGAAGTGGTGTAGGGTTTCCTGCCTAAGCAGGGGGCTGGACTAGAAGACCTCCAAGGTCCCTTCAAACTGTTATTCTATTCTATTCTAACCCTTTTTGCTGGCTTCCCACAAGCAAAGTCCATGGGGAAGCTAGTAGGAATGGACACAAGTCATTCTGGCTACCCTACGGGGTTCTGCACTCATGCTGCGCTGTACCGTCCAATCCAGGACCTTTCTGCATTCATGTTACGCCCTCCACCTCACAGCCCTCCTGCACTCACACAGCACTGTGGCATTTCTCTCATCAGCCTCCAACTCACACACAGTCTGCCTGGGCCTCACCCATCGCTCAGCATCCTTCCATGCTCGGTACTTTGGGCTTCACTTCACTTTCCACTTAATGACCTGCTCATTTTGGATTTACAAAGGCAACTGGGACTCCTGACACTGTTGTCACTGATTGTTATAGTCATGTGATTTTGTGTTTTATGACCATAGGACTTAGCAATGGCAATCCTGGTTCCAATTACCATCGTAAGCCAAGGATTACCTGTATTGACATTTACTAGCAACTATTATTTAACACAAAAATGCAAAACAGCCCCAGTTGTATCATGAACCAATAACTATGTTATCTTGAAAACAGCAACAAATCAATAATTCAGAATAAGCAAACAACATTTTTATAAAAAAAAGAAACAGCTAATACAATTAAGGACACCTGATAGAGATTAATGAGATTTTGCAAAACTAATAGATTCTATTTTCTGTTATTCAAAAAAACTTATATAAAATTTTCACCTGTGAATGCCCAAAAAAGCATTTGCAGCTGCCAAAAAAGCCAAAATAGTCCTAGGCTACATTAACAGAGGGATAGAATCAAGATCACATGAAGTGTTAATACTACTTTATAATGCCTTGGTAAGGCCACACTTGGAATACTGTATCCAGTTTTGGTCGCCATGATGTAAAAAAAATGTTGAGACTCTAGAAAGAGTGCAGAGAGGAGACACAAAGATGATTAGGGGATTAGAAGCTAAAACATATAAAGAATGGTTTCTGGAATTGGGTATGTCTAGTTTAATGAAAAGAAGGACTAGGGGTGACATGATGGCAGTGTTCCAATATCTCAGGGGCTGCCACAAAGAAGAGGGAGTCAAACTATTCTCCAAAGCACCTGAGTAATGGATGGAAACTAATCAAGGATAGAAGCAACCTAGCACTAAGGAGAATTTTCATGACAGTTAGAACAATTAATCAGTGGAACAACTTGCCTCCAGAAATTGTGAATGCTCCAGCACTGGAAGTTTTTAAGAAGAGATTGGACAACTATTTGTCTGAAAATGTGTAGGGTTTCCTGCCTGAGCAGGGGGTTGGACTAGAAGACTTCCAAGGTCCCTTCTAACTCTGTTATCCTGTTATTCTGAATGAATCCCTCAGAAAGAAATATATTATTTTTGAAGAAATAAGCTGAAATGCTTACTCTTCTTTTTATTTACTGCTCTAAATTTTTTTAGAGTTTTATAGCAATAAAAATACATTCTCAATTTATTAGACTAATGGGGAAAGGTGTATCTGAGTTTAGCACCTGTTAAACAGAATATTGGATTTAGGCATGTGGAAAATGTACGTAAAATGTACACACTGATTTACCAAACAGCAGGCTTTGTCAGTTGTTCAGGGCAAAGTCAAAATCAGATTTTTCTGTCATATCACAAATCTACTGAATTAAATATATCAAACTAACATTGTACAGATATTGCTATCCTAAGCAATATAATACTTCTGCAAATTCTTCGATTCATATGACTCCTAATAGTGAATTCTGGAATACTTTTCTTAAGAAAACCAATTTTTACTCTGGTTCAATAAATATTTTTTACCTAAAATTCTATCATATTTTGTCATAAAATTACACACAAAAAGATATGTAATTTTATTATATGTAGTATGTACATGTGATAACCATTTTTATGGTTCATATAAACACAAACCTGTAGCACAGATATACAACATAACTATCACCAAAAATTGTAACATAATTATGTAAGTAAATATAGCAAACCAAAAATAAATTCAATCAAATGACACCATATAACTTCCAACACGGGTAAAATGTTGGATGATGTTGCATATTATGTGCTACTCTTAAAAATAAATATTATTGTTTATTTAATTTTTAAAAAATTGTAAGGCTTGCAGCATCTTGCAGCAATAAAATCACAAACACATACAAAAATAATAATAATAAAGACCACAACTTTGTGTTTCGGCCATCCTTCTGGGATGCCCCCAATAAACAATCTGCAGGCTCCCATGTCACTCTACCTTAATGCCTGGAGGAAGAGTCAGTTCTTTATTGACACCCAGAAGGCTAAAGGTGGGGCCTGCTGGATTACCAGGAAAGGTGACCCCCTCCCAATTGATTTGGGATCACTATGGAAAAGTCTTGTTGGGTTTAATTTAAAGCAGAAGACTGCCTTCTCTTTATTTATTTTTTTCTTTTCCTCTATGAAACGTCAGTGTTCTCCTTCTGAAAGAAAAGTTCCCTCAATTCTCCTCCTCAGCACATTTGCAGGACATGCTGGCCAACATATCATGAAAGAAGAGGGAAGGTCTTTGTCTTCTGGAAGATGGATTGCATTGAATATACCCAAATGTCCATATGATTTTTCATCCTTGTGTCCCTTGATATCAATCCTAAAAAAACTGGAACAAAACACACTGAAAATGTCACGGCTTAGAAATTTAAATCTAACAACTCATTTATATTACATATTGTGACTGATAACAAAGAAAAATGCATATGAATGATATCTGACAAAATCTAAATTGCCTTTTAGTCATCCTATCAAGGTAAGAAAATTCACCTGAACAAGATGGTCAATGCTGACTGGAGAATCCTTAAAGATTAGATTGTGTTTTGCCTTTGTCTCTCAGTCTCTTATATCATATCCAGACCCATTCAATAGGAATATGGGTGGGTGGGAGGGAGGGAGGGAGGGAGGCGGGGAGGAAAGGAAGGAAGGGGGAGGAAAGGAAGGGATGGGGGGAAGGGAAGGGAAGGGAAGGGAAGGGAAGGGAAGGAAGGAAGGAAGGAAGGAAGGAAGGAAGGAAGGAAGGAAGGAAGGAAGGAAGGAAGGAAGGAAGGAAGGAAGGAAGGAAGGAAGGAAGGAAGGAAGGAAGGAAGGAAGGAAGGAAGGAAGGAAGGAAGGAAGGGGCTTACTTCTGCTAGCTCCTATCTCCATGAAACTTTCAGTTGCAGGCTAATAGATTTATTTCTATTGTAAAGAGGAAAAATAATTTAAATGCAAATTACTTATTTTTATTTTATCAAGTTTCAGCTGAAACATCTGTGTGTAGTTGAATGTATTTTGAACAATATATCACTTTTGACAAAAACTCAAATATATATATAACCATACTCTATTGGAAAAGAATTCACACATAGACACATATAAACTAGTAATGTTGTTTACAGCACAGAAAAAGTAGGAGTATATTGTAATGTTTCTTGCTGAGCTGTGACTCTGTGCAATTACATAAGCTTGTTAAGATTCAGAACTTTAAGCACAACATTTCTTATAAAACTGAAAATAAATATGTGTCTTGATTACTTGGTTAGGTATGACATGATGTAATTAGCTTAGCTCATTAAACTTTAAAAGCATGAGATTTATTGATAACTAGGGCATCTGTTTGTGCATAAAGCAAATTTTGGGAGCTTTTACTTGAATACCGTATGAACGCAAAACCATGCAGAACCATTTTTTTTTAAAAAAAGAATACACAGTGGTGCTTAAAGGTCTTTGAATCTTTCTGAATTTTCAACATTTCTGCATAAATCTGACCTAAAATGTCATCTGTGTTGTGAAGACCAGATTTTGATTATATAGAATTCTGCTGCTTAAATAAGGCAGGACTCACATCTGAGTTTCATTTTGTTTATTATCAGGCCCTACCCAAGATTGACATAAAACCACCCAGCCAAGTTTAATTCTTTATTTGCATGCCCCATATAGACAAAATCTTGCCTTTACTACCCTATCCTAACGGATAAACTCGGGGAGATTTTAGCGACTGGCTAACCTAAATCTCTTCTTCCCATGATCCAGTTCTGAATGGTGCCATCTTCTGTCTCACCACCACCCTTGGAAGCGTTCCTCCTTCCTAAGAACCTGCTGCATTATTATACGTCCATCGCATCACCTTCCCTTTTTAAACACATGCCATCACTCCTATTGATTGCAACATCTGACTTCCGTTTCCCCTTCAAATAAATTGATAACCTTAAGAGGTTCACATACTTTTGCCACAAACCAATATATATAGCTTTAGATAATTTTCCACAATAAGTCAATGAACAAGTATAATGTTTTGACTAATTTGTTAATTGAGTTCTCTTTATCTATTTTTAAGACTTGTATGGAGAACAGATCAGGTTTCAGGTCATCTTTGTGCAAAAATATTGAACATTCAAAGGATTCGCAAACTTTTAAACATTAGTCTCATGAGTTTAAGTCGTAAAAATGTCACTTTTTTCTCCCTCCAAAACTGCACCTTTTGAAAAAAAAAATGATTTGAACATTACTTCTGGAGAATGTGTGAACAAAACGTATTTTTACTGGCATCTTTTTAAAAATAAGGGTGGCATTTACCCTACTCTGGCCATGTAGTCATTCACAAATTTCTCAAGAACTATATGAAGATTCAGCCAAATACTCAGTAAGTTCCACTCGCATTTGAATTTCATTCAGATCAGAAGATCAAAACTTATTTTAAATAAGCAGTGTTTTCTGACTTTGACTCCATCTACCTCAAACTTCAGTTCCTGTCCCTCTATCTTGCTCTTCAAATCATCTAACAGCACACACATCTTTTTATTAGGGAAGCTTGAGCCAAAGTAGAAAGGCTGTTGTTCCACCTTTTCTTTCTTAGCCTACTGCCATCTATTTTGAGCAACTGTTCTGAATCGTTTATCTTCCTTTTATTTTGAATCTAGCTGAAGTTTTAATCTGCCTGGTGTCTATAATTCTGTACTATCTCAGTATACTCTTCCTTGATGATCCGTTGTTCTTTTCAGCTCCTTAATTTTTATTTTCACTAAACTTCATGCAGGTATAATGGGTTCCTCTGCTATCCTCTATGTTTACCTCACTGAAATTCTGTCCCCTCCACCCAATAATCTCTTTTTTCCATAAGCCTCTCCTGCCATGAAATCTTAGTATATTTAGTTTATTAAAATTCTTTTACTAAAATGTCCAAGATAATGCTTTCAACTAGACTTAGTTTGATTTTCCCTGAAATCAAGAACTCTTACCTTTGCATGATCACTATCCCCAAATGCTGTTGCTACATTTACTTCATTGACTAAGTCTTCCCTTAGTGTAGAATAGCTGATCCTCTTGTGTCTTCCTTCAATCTCTGAAGGAGAAAATTGTTAACAAGAAAGGTCAGGAATTCCTGGAAGGATCACACTTGGCAGAGCTTCTCTCCCAAGATATAATCCCCCAATAACTATAATTTAACATAACATGGAAAGATCTGTAGTTTGTTTTTGGGAAATATAATTCATTTCTCCTTGTTTCCATAAGCTCACAGTAGACATAATCAACAGAGTTACTTCTATTTATTCTTCCATCTATAGCAGGGGTTCCCAACCTGGGATGCTCGCACCCCCTGGGGGTGCGAGACGATATTCCAGGGGGTGCGAGAAAAGTCCAGGTAAATAATAGGATATTGGCTATATGTTGGCATTTTTATTTCAGGGAGTGCGGGGTTCGAGTGAAATTTCTTTAGGGATGCGGGTCGAAAAAAAGGTTGGGAACCACTGATCAATAGTATCAACATATTCATTCTATTAGATTTCTGAATGAATACTTTTAATGCACAGTGGAACTTCTATTTCCTTTCCATTGTTTTTATTTCTTTTTGGCGGCCACGGCAAGGGGAGTTATTTTTCAATTATGTTACTCAACCAAATTACAGAAAAACTTTTTACAACACACAAATCTTTACTTCAGGAGATTTATTCACAGACCAATCTGTTCCTCATAATAAGGAATCATCAACTCTCCCCTTTGCCATTTTGCAGATAATAGCTGCACCCACACCTCTTCTTTGGAGATTCATTCCTTGTCTCCTATTCCATGGCCTCTCTTTATCATATTTTGTTCACATTTCATCAGTTTCAGAAGACAAGTTTGTAGAGGTGATGCATTTCTTTGTGTTGCCACATTCATGTTCCTGAAATATATACCTTTTCTATCTTTTTAAAATGACTTTAATGAAGCAATTCAAGACACTGTTTAATAAAAGTTGCTAAAGATAAAATGGGGTGAGTTAGATAATATTTAGACCTCATAAAGTTCAAAATATTCTCAACAAGTTGACAATAAGGAATGGATATTTAGAAAAAAATATGGGTTTTTTTCCATTTCTGGAAAAAATGAATCTTCATGAATAGAACAGGTCTGTCTTAGCAATATCATATATGAATAGGATCTTGGATTTCTAGTTGCTGTTTGATTCGGTATTAATCAGAAGTATGATGCGGCAGCTAAAACCATATACAACTTTAAGATACACTAATACAAGGAGAGTTTCCAAATCATGAGAACTGTGGTCAGTTCTAAACATCATTCTTAAAGAAGATTTAGAAATATGGAGAAGGTAAAAAGAAGGGCAATACAAATAATCAAGAATCATAAAACAAGTATCATAAACAAAAAGAGTAATTTAATGCAATAGTCCTCAACTTAGCAATCTGGACTGGTCACTTACCAACTGTTCGAAGTTACAACAGACTTTCTCAAAGCTACTTACAATCAGGTTTAAAAGATATGAGGGCTGCGATTTGCAACTGTTTTTGGTCAGAAACAGGTATTTATTTCAATTTCCAGCAAAAAAAAAAAATGGCCAGGGAACCACAAAAAGGCCATAACAACCAGAACAATTTATGACTGTAATTCCAGGTTCTATTATGGTTGTAAGTCAAGAAATGCCTGCATATGGTATCTTGGGAAAAAGCAGCATTATCCAAGGGTATGAATGGAAATTGCTAGAAATTGAAATAAATTATGGTTTCTGACAAAAAGTTTCACATGAAAGAACAGGATACATTTGCTATTGTTCCAGAAGAGAAGGCATTAATTACTATAAATGGATATAGGATGTAAAATAACCGATTCTGATGGAATATTAGGCAATGCGGTCTACAAACAAAAGCAATTAAGCTGGAACTAATTACTTTGGGAATTTAGAGTCTCATTGATTGGACAAATCAAGGAGTCTTGTACAGAGTTTTTAGATTTTTTTTAAGGATTATAATAGCAGGGGATTTGCCTAAATGGCTCTATAATTCTATTTCAGCATACACTCTTTTAGTAAAATTCTTACTTTTCAATAACCAATTAGGAGGATATATTTCTATTTCTAAAGTGAGGAAACGGGATTACTTGGAGAAGAAATCTGTTTTGTTTGTTTTTTGCTCAGGATACAACATGTTATATATACGTTAGTTAAGCTTAAATGTGATCGTACAAGTGTGCAACTGGGAGTATTTTAAACAAAACTGCACCAGAACTATTAAATTTTTCAAATTCATGTTAAGAACAGAAGATCCTGTGCCTTAACTAGAAATATGAGAAATGTGAAGTTAATAATTTTATACAATTCCATTCAAAATGTATTTAAATTTGATTATTTAGAAATCTGGATAGCTCCTGACCCTAAAAAACGCCTTAAAATCTGAATTACTCAGAACAGCATTTAAGAACTGCCACTAACATGTCCCTTATTATTATGTGGTTATAATAATTTACAAAAGTTTGACATTTTTAAGAAGTTTGTTTCATTTTTATTCTGTTTTTCTGTTATGAGTTTGGTAGTTTTTATTGTATTATACCACTACAGTATATATGGAATGTTACAGTATATAAATGTAATAAAACACTGCACAATATTAAACATACTTGAAAGGAAATGTGTGATAGAAAGAGATTTCAAGTTTCTTTTATATATTTTATAAGTGTTTAAGATGGTGTCATTTTTATTTATGTCATAATTTTATATTTTTATTACATGCCATAAAGTTGCTTTTGACCTCTAGGGACCACATTATTATTGCTACCAGTTATGTACAAATAATCTGAATCAAAGCCGTTACTTCTCTTGTCAGAACAAAAAATAACGAAAGATATTAAACTATAGCTTCAATATTGTTTAATATAGGAATTACAATCTTTCAGCAATCAGATGTTGCATTTTTTTTTATATTCAGTAGCAGCTACCTAACACTTGCTTGTACTTAACATGGCAGCTTGCTCTAAAGCTCCCCCATAACTGCAGAAACTATAGACTTACTGTCTTAATTATGGCTTGTGGAAATTAAAAAACAAAGCAAATATATGGGACACAAAGGCCTGTACATAGTTTATCAATATACCAGGATAAAATCATATGAAATTAAACTAAAGCACTGGAAAATGGAAAAAGATCAATAGTATATTAACTGACATATAATTTTAACTGTTGGAAATAAAAATAATAGTTCATTCAGCAAAACAAAAAATGTAGTAATTAAGTTAAACTATCTCATTCTATGAAAAATGTCTTCTATTTTTCCAAACATGAATCTAAAAGCAGTTTTGGTTCACTAAATCAGTATCTCATTAGCATTTCATTTGTTTTGCACATATATCTTTTTATCTGACAATCCAGAACATTGGAAAATAACAATGTTAACAAACATAGCAAACAGCAGCTCACACAATATCTATTTAATTGGGTAATGACCACACAATTGTCTGAATGCTAAAAACAATTTGAAGCAGATTGCTTCAAGCTGATCTAAATCAATCAGTATGTCTGCTTTCTCTTAGATAATTAAATACATAAGAGATATTCATTAAATTTTATTTATTTATTTATTTATTTTTGTCAATTGCTTACAAGATGATAGGTATAAGTAAAAAAACATAGTTATGAATACATGGATACATATAAGAAAAATAAAAGAATAAGAGAAACAATAGGACAGGGATGGTAAGCACGTTGGTGCGCTTATGCACGCCCCCTACAGACCTCTTAGGAAAGGGGTGAAGTCAATAGTAGACAGTCTAAGGTTAAAGTTTTTGGGGTTTGGGGAAGAAACCATACAGTCAGGTAGATTATTCCAGACATTGACCACTCTGTTGCTGAAGTCGTATATATAATATAAATATAAATATAAAGTCAATTTATAATACAAATCAAATAACATTATAGGTAGTCCTTGTTTATTGACCACGTTCAGCAACCAGTGCTGAAAAAGTAACTTTGCAACCAATTTACAACATTTATGATCTTTGCAGATCCTACATTTACGTAACCACCATTACAGTCATTATATGTTATCTTATGATCGCTTCACTCAGCAGCAAAATAGCTGGTCCCAATTAAGGCTGTTAAGTAAGGACTACTTGGATACTGTAAATATTTTTTCCTAATAAAAGTCAATGTGGATATTAATCTTAATAAGTAAACGCAAGTAGGATCTCTAATAAAATACACATCTGTAGACAATGTATTATATACATTAAATGTTTGAATTGGTTAATTTACTTCTAAACACTTTTTACTCATTTGACACACGATATTTGAATGTTGCTAAATACAGCAACAATTTCTCTGAAAGAAATAATAACATTAATAATAATAATAATAATACTTTATTTGCGGTCACAGACCAAAACACAAGTACAACAAAAGAAGAACATGGGAAAATTAATCATGAACAATTGGTCACCGAAAACCTGACCAAGGGGAATCACAGTATTCTCCTCTGATGGTTACAGCTCCCAAAAAAAATTTGGAAACCTGAGAAGATGTATGAGGAGCCATCCCCTAGACAATATAAGAACAAATTACTAACATTGGGTCTAGAAGGGTCTGTTTCAAGGAAAGACAGTAACTTAGATCTGCCTGGGTTATACATAGGGCAATAGAAAAGGACATGCTCCACAGTTTCAACCTCAGCTCTGTCACAGGGGCATAGCCGCTCGTTAATCGGGAGCCTCTTAAATCGCCCATCCAGTAGTGCTGAGGGCAAGACATTAAAGCGAGCTAGGGAGAAAGCTCTTCTATACTTGGGAATGGTTAGAGTGTAAAAATAGGAAGCCATCCTCACTCCGTAATTATTAAATTGGCTGAAGATCAGAGGGGAGCAAGTTTTGTTAGCTCTTAATGTCGTAGATATTGCAAGTCCACAAGCCATTGGACTACCCTAAATTGGGCATCCTTAAGGCCATAATCTCCCAGGACATCCCCCGTAAAACCTAGCAGGTGTAATTTCTTCATCAGCTCCCTCTCCCAACGAGAAATATGAGAGTCAGCAAATGCCAGGGAGAGGTTAGCTACCAGGAACTGCCAGAAAGAGCACCCAAAACCACCATTTAAAGGTGTTAATCCACGCCATACATTCGACTGATCAAGTGCCCAGTTCCAGGTACATCGGAGCAAAACCAACACAAGGAGGAAGACCCGGAAGTTTTCTAAGAAAAACAGCCTGGGTTCTTTCAATACAATCCTTGAAGCCCCGTAACCATATGGGAATTCCGTAAAGAGTTTGGCTCTGTAAATACGCAGAGCAGAAGGAATAAACTGGCCTCCTTGGGTATAAAAAAATCTTAAAATCTGCTGGTGACTACAGGAGGCCGAATTCAGCACCTGGGTTCGATGTCTAGTCCAAGCACTGGTGTTCTGAAATTGAATACCTAAATACTTAAAATGGAAAACCTGCTTAACAGCATTACCATTGATAGCCCAGTTATACAATTTCTGGGCTCTAGAGAACACCAATACTTTGGATTTGTCATAATTAATGGACAAGTGCTTCTCAGCACAGTAAGACCCAAATGCAGAAAGTAAACTTTTCAGACCTGGCCTTGACAATGAAAGGAGGGCCGCATCGTCAGCATAAAGGAGAAGCGGGATCTTCGTAGTTCACAGCTTTGGGGCGTGGGACTCAATATGTCCAATGTGAAAGGCCAAGTCAGATAAGAATAAATTAAACAAAAGGGGAGCCAGAACACAACCCTGCCTTACTCCGTTCTTAATTGGGATAGGATTTGAAAGTTCTCCCTGCAAACCACACCTGACCTGACTAGAGGTCTGGTTGTACAAGGATCTAATTAGGAACAGAAGACGTCTATCGATAGAACTTTTGAGCAGTTTTCACCACAACAGTCCCCTAGGGACTGAGTCAAACGCTGACTTTAGGTCGATAAAAGCAGTAAAAAGTTTGCCACCTGGTATGGTAGTATATTTATCGACCAGGTGCGCTAGGACAAAGCAGTGGTCCAATGTGGCACAGCCCACTTTAAACCCAATCTGTTCAGCATCAATAATATTGGACTCCTCAACCCAAGTGAGGAGTCTACGTTGGAGATATTTAGCATACAGTTTTTCAATGCTGGAGAGCAGGCTTATGGGGCGATAGTCAGCTGGGTTGTTCCTATTTCCTTGTTTAAAAACTGGAACAATAATTGCTAAGACCATTTGATCCTCCTTGTATACGAAGCCACATAGGGATCTAATATCTGGGGACCCCTAGGGAGATGGATATTTGAGGAAAGCCCAATGATTGTAACCAGGGGGTAGTGGTCGCTCTCCGTAAGGCAGTCCACATAAAAAGCACGGACTGCCTTTCTAAGAAGCTGGGATACCAGCACAAAATCAGTAACACTACTCCCACGTGAGGAACTAAAAGTAAACTCACCAGCTAGATCACCTAGGGTACTCCCATTAAGAATTATCTTATTGTGTTGGGCTGCTAAAAGGGCTAACTGAATGCCAGCAAAATTTGTTAATTCATCCTTAGAATGTCTGGCTGAAATCAGGTGTCCTATGGCCTGGAGGGTTTCTTGGGAGTAGAGTGCCTCAATCGATGGAGGAACTTGGACTCCCAATCAGGCATTAAAGTCACCCCGTATAAGGATGTACAGCGCTGGGAATTTAGTTTCCATACAAGTAATGTAATTCTCCAGCACGCCCCATTGAGCCTTAGTATCAGCTTGCCTCATCATCGGGGGAAGATAAATGTTGAACACTAACAGTTTGCTGCATCCTCTCTTAATTAGGAGCACCATAGCTAAAGAGTCACAGCGGGGCAGATCCACTGTCTCCACTTTCAAAGAAGTAGAGACCAAGCAAGCTAGACCACCCTTAGGCCTTCCTGTCATAGCTTGTCTGGTGGCGGCCAAGGAAATGACCGTAAACCCTGTAAGGGATATCTTATCGCATGCCCAGGTCTCCTGAAGCAGAACCACATCAAATGAGTGAATATAGTTGGCGAATTCTGTGGAACCACACCTTCTCCCCCAGGCTGCTATGTTCCACAAAAGGCACTTAAGTGTGCGGGGGGGAGGGGGTTGCCAGATTTAATAGTCATTCTGTGTGATTAATTTTTCCCAGAGCACCCTTCAGATCCAAAAAGATACACCCGTTGTTAAGTGGCAGGGTCATCCTCTTAGGAGGCAAAGGCAGGGAAGAAGGGAGGGGAGGCGAACCTTGTTCATGGGGCTGTAGGTCTCTAAGTGCACTCCAGTTCATACTTGTGGCATTAATTGGTTGCTTAGCTGGCAAGCATTCAGCAGCATCAACAGACAGAGTTTGAAGTAGCCCTGGATCTTCAAATTTACAAATTAGACATTCTGGAGAGAGCGCCAAGGGAGCTTCCATTGGTAAATCAATATAGACTCCCTGGAGTCCAAGGGAATCCTTATCAGGTAGTGAAAGACTCCAGAGCTTGGATTTAACTGCATCCCGACGCTTTATGATTTGGGCCCTTTCTGGTTGTGGAAGCGCGGAAAACGAGTCGAAGAGCTGTGTCTCCTCCTGGTTCCAGAAATTGTCTTGAAATAAGTCAGTCTCATAAATAGGTGGAATCCCAGAGGCACTGACCTGGGGCTTATTTACTAAAGATCCTTGGGTGCCCTGGGCTGGTGTCGCTTCCTTTGGGGCCATTTCTTCCCAGCTGATCAAGTCAAGGGAAGCTTCCTGGTAAGATGTTACTCACTGCGGGGGGTTTATTTGACCGGTTATAGGAGGAACAGTCAGGCTACCATCTGAGAGGATGCCAACTGGAGGTTTTGCAGGAATAGGTGTATAATTAGTATGTGATGTAGTATCCGAATTGGCATTCAAGGTTGGCACATTAATATGTGCTGCTGAGGATCTTTTGGGGGCAATAAATCTCCTGCCACTCACAAATTGTCGATTACTCAAGAGTGGCTTAATCGACATATCTTTGAAGACTCTTCTTGGCAGAATGCCGAAGGATCTTAACAGGGATCCTCTTCTGAAAAATAGTTTTGGGGTATTGGAGTTGTCAAAACTGAGTAGCACTCTCGTGCAGTATTCAGGAGAGGGTAAAAGTTCAACGTTCTTCAAATCATCAGCTTTTAGCCCCAATAACTGTAATATATAGCCCCTCGCCAGCTGTGTTGAACCCCAGTGAGGTAAGTTGCCATTAATGGGATTAATGATGAGGGCCACCTGTTTTGACTGTAAGACTAGGTGACTGTTTGCGTCAAACGATGTAAGGTTCGAACTATTACATTGGCCAGTGCTTTTGCTGAGGCTTGGCAGGGAGAACCCTGCCGCCACATCAGGCTGCCAAGCGGTCAACCCAGGGCACCCACTGGTAGTCCAGGAAACTAAGTAGTTTAAAGTACTTATTATTTTATCAAGCTGGAGCTGAATGCTCGCTGTAGTTTCTGCAACCAAGAAACATTGCTGAGCCAAAAGTTCTGTAAGGGTGGGCTCATTTAAGGATTGGTTGGGGGCCATAGTTTTAGATAAGCCTTTGTTCTCAACTTGGGGGGGCGACGCCCTCAACCATCAGAAGATCACGACAACTGGCAGCAGCCAGACAAAAGAGAGCAGGAGCTTTCAAACCGAGAGGCCGAGCTAAAACAAAGTCCTCAATCTTGGATTGCTTCAGAGAACGTTGAGGAACCTGGTCAGTGAGAGATCTGCTCCTTTTCCTTGTCTTCATTATATTAAGTAGCACAATAGAGGAGTAGCTGTGTAATATAGCATTGAGTCTAGTCACTGAAACAAGTCCTAAATCCAGAGGAAAAGGAATCGGGAGTCGAGAAGAAACGAGTCCTAATGCAAACAATGGCAGAGCTCCTCACTAGTATACCAAGGATCCTGCCCTTCCAACAGAGCAGGGAACATGAGTAAGTAAAAATGATAAAATAATAAAAATGGTGGATAAAAATAGAATAAATCAGATAATAGAAATCACATCAAAGCTAGGCATTGCTAGACTTCCAGCTAAAGGAGTAAGATCTTTAGAACAACAACAACAAAGAAGCAGCAGCAAGGCCCTCCTATAGCTGTGGCCCAGGTCGGGCTTTTTAAAAATACAGCTAAACCATAGCTGAAATATAACTAAAAATGGATTAGTGATCACACAGCAAAAATTTCAAAAATGTAAAGGGCTTAAAAATAAAAATTTGAACACTATGATATGATAGAAAATAGCCTTAAAAGCAGGTAATAATTAGAATAGGTTAATTTAATCTTAGTTAAGCAGAGAGCCTACTTGCCTGCTGCTCCCACCTCCCCACATTAATAAAACATACTGTGATTGGTCTGAGGGGCGCAAATTTTATATGCACGGCAGCGTGCACACACACAAAATTGTATTTTTGCAAACCCTGAGATTCCCCAGTACATGTTCTCATTACTAAGTAACTCTGTTTCTTAGTAATGAATTAACTTTTAACAAAGAATGATGTAACACAGTTATGAGATTTTCTTTTCGGTTAACACCTGAATAAGAAAAAAAAAGTGACAAATCTCTCAGTGTAGGTTCATATAATAATTCAAGGAATCTAAAAATATTACAAAATATTGAGAAAAAGCTGTTTCTATTCATGTTATATTAGGTCTAATAGCTAGGCAACAAAGTAACTGGATCAATATATTCAGAGCAATAAGTATGAATTTATTGTCAAGGCACTTGTAAGACTGTAAGAAAATTACTAAAACACAGTTTAAAATCTGATATAGTTTTTGATTAGTGGCATGGAAAATCTAAGAATACAAGTATAATTGGCAGCAATTTTGCAAATAAAAACATTCATTATTAGTTCTCCATTATTTGCCCCCTTGTTCCTCCAACTTTACCCGTTGCATCAATAAATGCTAAATTTTGTTCTAAGTCAATTATCATATTCCATAACGAAGCCAGTTCAAGAAACTTACTCCTTTTCTTTTTGCATAAGTGCTAAGCAAGAACAGTTAGTACTCATATGAGAACTCAGTAGAATTCCTCTCATTAAAATGGAATAATAGAACAAACATGATTATGCCTGAAGGCAGCATGTTAGCAATCAGACAAATACACTGGTGACAACATTCATAATATTGTAATTTTTACAGCCCTCCTTTTTTTTATCTTCACATCTGCTTTTGAACAGAGGTTGAATTAAGAGAAAATGACTATCATAAAGTCACTGTTTCATACTTGAGCAAGGAACTGAGTCCAAATATCCTAATGAAAATTCCAAAATTTAGCATGTTACAACATTGTTGATCTTCACCCTTCACAGTAGAGTAGTTTGTGGACTTTTTCAATTTTAGGTAGCTCATGCCTAAAGCAAAACATCAGTATTTGGTCCTGATACAGTGAAGCCGGAACTGTTGTAAAGTTGTTCTCCAATGATACAAACAAGAAAAAAATCAAGGACATTGGCAGAAGCTGAGCAGAGTGGAAAGAGCAAAGGAGAGACAGGCTGGTAGAATATCCCATGTTAGGAGTTTTTGAGGAAAGAAATTGAGTGTTTTCCCCACTCACACAATCAAATCAGTCTAAGAATGCTCTAGATTTTGTTTTGGCTAAAATTCATAAAGTGTTTTGGCTTGTGATTCTTTGTATCATGATTGATCAGAGTGGTTAACCAGAATGTGGCATGTTTGTTTGGCGTTCAAAAAAATCTGTTTTACGCATGCCTTTACTATAGAAAACGGATAGGATAGGACAGGACAGGAATACAGAAATATAGGAATATAGGAAGCAATATAGGAATAGAATACTTTATTGGCCAAGTGTCAGTGAATACACAAGGAATCTATCTCCAGTGCATAAACTCTCAATGTACATAAAAACAACAAAGTAATATAATCATAAGATACCAATATCAGAAGGGAATAGAAAAGATGAGAAAGGTAATAGTAATACAGTTATACTATATGGGTAAATATCCTTAGACATAAGAAAGTACTGTGATAGAGAGTAAAAAGAATAAAGAATAAAAAGTAGAAAGAGACCCCTTCAATGGTTTAGGAAGAAATTTTTAACTAAATCATGAACAAAAGAGTTCTAAAGCCAATCCAGCACAATACCTTTTACTCAAAGAGCAATTTCGAGGAAAGCTATCTGTTGACAGTTATTACAATACTGTAGCTGTGAGAAAAAATCTCATCCTCTATTTGCTCATAATTTCTCTCAACGGTACTGCACAACAATCTTTATATATAATACTTTAAATTATAGTAATAAATCACATTTCTTCATTGATCTTTTTATCCTTTACCTAGCCTTGCATTCATTGATCCTGCTCTGTTTTATTTGTTCTTTTGAATATCATCTACAGCTGAGACAAAGGCTGATGACATTTGTTATTATTGGTCCCCAATACACTATTGTACCCAATTACAACTATAAATGCAGTAGATGAAATATGAATACATTCATGAAGTCTGTCCTGCATGGTACCATTGAGAAAAAGTAAATACGATATTTTAATTTTTTTGTCTGCAACTATGACCTCAGTGAAATAAAACATAAGACGTTAAATATTTTGATAAAATTGATGACTTTAATTCAATAGAAAGAGATTTCCCCCAGTTACTGGAAACTTAAGGTAGTCTAAATGTTTAATTTCCCAGATTCAACCTAAACTTCTTACTGCAAAAGAAGCTATTAACAGGAACATTTTGAAAACTGTTACTTTTTACATATATGTGCCAGTCATTAAGTCACTGTTGTTAATGGCAAATGAAGCATCTTAAAATACTCATTGTTTCACAACTGTCAAAAACAGAAGCCAGATGTTAAAGGAAGTCCATAAACTGCTCTCTTTCACACTTAGAAATTACTTTTATTTGTACTTATATATACCTACACTTCAGTCTTCCAGTGACAGATTCACAACTTTACAGAGTTACAATTCAATCCTAAGAAGCAGAAACAAAGGAATTTCATATGCTCAAATATGAACTTTAAAGTATACTGGCCAAAATTCTATATTAATCATTATTCTTAAGAACAAACATACCGAATTTCATTTGAAGAAACTTAACCATTTAAAAAAAATATGTGCTGTGAGTAGATCAGGTTGTATTGGAAAAAAGTGTTGGTAGCAACTCCTGATACTGCCTAAAATGACTCAATTAATTAGCTTCTATATTTTCCAGGATTTCAACTAGGGTTTTTCAAGCAGTTCTAATTAGAGATGCTGCCAATTAAATATGGGTAAAAACGTGTTACATTCCTATCTTTCTTCTAACTTTTCCTAAATAATACTTCTTTCTTTTATTAGAAAATAATAAACATTATTGATACTAATTTCATTCTCTATACTAATTTCATTCATTGCTCACATCCTTGAACTGAATCCTAAAAATATGCTTATAATGCGGGAGAATAATATGAAAACACACTAAAAAATAAGTGGTGTACCTGATTATTAGCACACAGGTTTATTGTTTCTCTTTCCTGCAAATGTATCTTCTGGTTTTGTAACATCAAAGGATTATATCCAAACACAAACACTGACAGATGTGGAGAATTGGGAGGGAATGACGACTCTGACAACTGGCTTGAGGCCCCAACGGTGGAGTATCACACTGGAGATGAATTAAGAGAAAATCCTATTCACCCCCTTCCCTTTCGTCTACTCCTTCCCTCACCATCTTTTAAGTGTATCTTTACTTTGGATTGTAATTCTATTTTTAGCATTTATAGAAATATTTATCGTTTATTGGTTTTATTGATTTTCATGTTGTAGGCCACTCAAGAGTTGCTTTGGAGCAAAATGGTTAGTAAACAAAATGTAATAAATAAATAAGTAATAAGTTTGAAAAGCATGTTTTGGTTTGTTCCAAACCAGTCAAATGCTTAAAGAAACAGCTGCAAAATATGCATAATTTTTTTTTTGGGGTGGGGGGGGGGGGAGGATTTGAATATTTATGTACATTATTTCCTGAATAAATTCTAAAGATCTGAATACTGCAATGTTAGATTCAAATATATTTTTTCAATATATAATGTATATAAACATATTCTAATCATATTCTTTTTCTAATCCAACATAAAATTCTACAGTAAAGTAAAACTGCTTGGCAGAAAGCACGATAAATATGGTATCCATGTATTAATCACTACAGAATTCACAAGAATGCAGAATCTTTAACATTGTACAATATACTCAGCTATGAACCAAAGCAGGGGTGTCAAACTCACGACAACACATTATGTGACATATTACAACTTTTTCCCACTTCGCTAAACCAGGGGTGGGTGACTATGGGCCACACGTTTAACACCTCTGAACTAAAGGAAGTATAAAATAGTAAAGATTTAAAAAGATTAATGCTGATTTAAAAGTAAGCACTAATTTTAAAAAATATCTGTAAAATATATTCTGAATAGATTTTAAATTTAATAATTATTTTTCCACATTAAAAGTCAAAGTATCAAGGGTATTCCATTCAAGGCATGAAGGAATGTATTCAGTATCCTAAATCTATTGACTGAAGTGCTGAAGCCACCATCTTACCATCTCAGAGACCTAAATGATTAGCTATTGACTGGTACTAGAAGACCAGTTTCATCCTCATGGGGACTCTTCAAGTGTAGGTATCCTCCTTTATTTGTTTGTTTGTTCATATTCTTTAAAATCCCACTTTTGTTATTTTTTATAAATAACTCAAGATGATGAACATAATGCTCCTTCTATATTCAACTCTTCAATGGGATTTGAACACACAGTCCTTGCACTAGTTGACTATAACAGGTAGTGGTTTTGAGGCCTCTAGCTTGAGACCCAGACCAACAAAGTTAAGAAAAGTCTCTATATGAAAGCATGTAGAAAAAAGGAAGAGCTATTTGCATAGCTTTCATCTCAGGGACTTTCTAGCTAGCTTGGATTTTGAGCTTTCAAAGAGAAAGAATCTTGCTCCTCTTGAATTCATGTTAACAGTAAAAATGATTAGGAAGTATTCTGTTGAAGCATTTTATGAGAAAGGAGCACGTTTTCAATTTTTAGTATGTAAAAATGTAGTGTGCCATGATTGACAATTTGTGGGCAACACTAACTACAGAGATATGTATAGAGTAATCATTTGTCCATAGAAGGTATCTCCTAATTGATTGTCAATCCAGTATTTGGTTTGCCCTCCTGGAGGAATGTAGAACATTAATGTACTTATAATTAAGTGGTAGCATTTATCTACCTTTCCTGTGACTTGCTGTAGAAGAAATTGTAAGCTTCTTTAATCACAATCTCTAAATAGTGTATAACTAGTACAATGAAGCCATCACAAAATAGCAGCTAGTAATTATCAAAGCATATAAATTATCAACACTTACTGGACAACACACTCGAAACTCAGATGTTATAATATGGATATTAGATGAACTGCACATGGAAATAAACTGATAGATAATATGCTCCTATAATAAAGATGTAATATAGCTAAATGGCTCTCATTGTTAGCAAAATGTTAGTTGCATTGTGCACTACCTGTTGACTCTGAATTATTTTCAAGGCAACCCTCCATAGAGCAAATTATTGCAATCCATTGGCAAATTGACAAAGGCATGAATAACTATTGCATCTATTGCAAGTATGGCCACAACTGGTGCATTAGACAAAGCTGTCTGAAATCTCTCCTGGACATCACTTCTACCTACAATTTCAAGTCAACTCCTACTAGGAGATTTCAACCTCACCAAGAACTAAAGATTTAATTGTCCTGGAATTAGAAGACTTTTATATAGAGGGCATTCATTTTGCTGGACTTAACTCTTCCCCATTTAACTCACAAAACCTCTACAGGTTTCTGAAACCTTTTTAAAAAGTATACTGTGCCTTTAATGCAGATTTGCACGGCAAATTACAGATGGAACAAATAAGTAATCAAGTGATGGGCTCAAATACCCAAATTCTCATTTTGCATCCACAGCTAAATCCACCCATTCTTCAGCATAATTCTATTTAACTTTTGCTAGTAAACCTTCAGTTTGTAATTTTAAAAAGAACACATGACTATATATTATAGCTATGATCTGCCCAATTCTTGTAGTACAGGGGTTGACTCTTCAGTTGATCCTACTCCAACCTCAATTAAAGGAAGGGATCAAAAGTAATGTTTTGAACATCATAATCATATATCTTCCACCATTTCCCAATCTTTGCCAAACTGTCAGACAGTTGCACAATCCCCAACTGTGGTTCTGAGAAAGATATCGATGAATCCATACAGTAGATGGAATGTTATTGTCTTTGACACCCAGTATTTTCATTAAGCACTATCTTGTTTATTAGGTTGTCCATCTCAAGAATGAACCAACTTCTTCTAACACCTGAGCTCTATTTGAAATAAATCTGATTTCTTGGATTTTAAACAGTCCGTTTGCTAAAATAATCAATCCAAACATGATGTTTCCCATTAAATTAACGTATCTGCACATTTACATTTTGGGTAATGTATGGTGCTGGAGAAGACTCCTGCGAGTCCCTTGGCCTGCAAGGCGATCAAACCGGTCAGTCCAAGAGGAGAACTTTAGAAGGCGAGATCCTGAAGATGAAACTCAAATACTTTGGCCACCTAATGAGAAGGACTCACTGGAGAAGAGTCTAATGATTGATTAATGATTGAGGGCAATAGAAGAAGAGGATGACAGAGAATGAGGTGGCTGGATGGAGTCACTGAAGCAGTAGGCATGAGCTCCGGGAGATGATAGAGGACAGGAAGGCCTGGAGGAATGTTGTCCATGGGGTCATGATGGGGCGGACATGACTTCGCAACTAACATCAACAACAACAACAAAATATATGTTGCAGAATAGTAATTAAAACAAACCCTTTACATATTTGGAGCTAAAGCTTCTCAGAATGCTCTAGTCTTTATTCCCTATGCAGTAGTTACATAACTCATCATCATAGATGGAATTAGAATTTACTGTTTTTCAGACACAATTATTAATAAATCGCTTTACTTATAATATCTATGAAACTAGTAAAGCTGACTATTTTTCTCCTATACATTGCTTTAAAAATACCTGTCATTGCATAATGTGTGAGGAAAGCTAAAAATTTTCTAAAACCATCCCTGAGGTTGTCCCTCTTATTTGGAGAAGTAAAGATGATTGTGGCATTAGAACAGTATTCTCTTTTGAGGCTTTAAGTAATTCTGTTAGCAGCCACAGACTGACTGACTCTCCCTCCCTCCCTCCCTCTCTCTCTCTCTCTCTCTCTCTAACACACACACACACACACACACACACAAATGGAAGAACTAAGTATACATAAAAATCCCTGGTTGCCACCATTAGGGGATCTATTTTCAACTAGTCCTATTAGGAAAAGGAAAGGGATTAATGGAAACACAGCACACCCTAGTGACAAAAACACACTGCTTTCAAAAATATACAAAATGGAAACAATGCTAGGACATAGAACAACTCAAATGAATTATCTGTTTTCTGCATTTGTGCTTCATATTAGACAAACTCTTAATATTACAGAAGTGAAATTTAATTAATTTGCTTTTTATAACGTATATTCAAATGCAATTCAAAGTTTTGTTGCACCCATCATTCAATCCCCAATCAAAAATTGTTTATACGATTTTGACATAAAGCAAATGCAAAAAGTAAAAGTAGCAATCTGGGTCACAGCAAGAAGCAGAAACAAGGAAGCCAGAAGCAAGAATACCCCAGAGCCCCAGCCCCAGAAAGCCTAGCCCAGCCCATGGCATCACAAGAAGCAGAAACAAACAAACAAGCAAGCAACCCTAAAGCCATGGCATGCCCAGAACTCAGCTCTAGCCAAGCAAGCAAGCAAGCAGCAGTCCCAGAACTGGCATTGCAGGGAGCAAGCAAGCAATAAAGGAGTTGCCGCAGAACTGCGCCACACCTGGAAGGCCAACCACAGGTTAGCCCAGCAACAAGCCAAAGGGGCTTCTTGTCACGAAGAGCCAGAGTGGATATGCCTTGTCAGCATTAGAAGCAAGAAGATAAAGTCAGCTGGGGTGAGAGTGCAGAGGTCTTGCAGTGTAGGGTGGCAAGGGTAAAGGCAATTGTGGCTTGACTGGGGCAGCTGAGCCTTCCAGGGCAATGGCTATTTCATGCTGTACTGTAGCTTGGGGGTTTCTTGCAGCCTTAGAGCTATGGTATGCCAAGAAGTCCCTGAACCACAGCATGGCAAGCAGCTTCACAACACAGTTCTGAGGCTCTTTGCTGCTTCACAAGGCAGGGTGCAGGGCAACCAATAGGGGCAGAAACCTGGGGGACGATAGGCTGGTGGGAGAAGTTAGAGATAGTCACTTATTTTACTGAGACTGAGGGCTGGGAGGCGGAAACCTGGAATGGCTTGGATTGGGGTGGGCCGCGGCTAACGCCTGGTGAAATTTGTTTAACAATTGCCAGAATTTCCGTCACTGTGCCAGGAGGTCACACAACATCTCACCTTATGATTGTTTTATTTAGCAGTGAAAATTCTGCTCCCAATTGTAGTTGTTAATTGGGTTCTGCTTGTAGAAAATTTTAAGAAATCTACAACCGAGACAATAACCCTAAGATCTTTCTAAATTTACTGCAAAAGGAAATTTTGGAAAAAGGAAATAAATTGAATCAAATGTTATCAGAACAAAGTGGTAAATTGTATTATTTGGATGACTGACTTTGTGTTTCACTTCATTTTATTCTATGTTACCTTAATTGATGTAATTAACATAGCAACTTCAGCATAAGATCATGATGAATCCAGAAATAAACTGAAAAGAAGCAAAACATTTTCAAAATATCTATATAAAAAAACTGTTTTAATCTTGAAAATTTTGTATTAAAATACTTTAATCTGAAACCACTGCCACCACAAAGAGTAATTAGACAAAAAGTGTCACATTCTGACTTTCTAACATTGGAGTTTTTTCGTAAATTGTAGGAAGGATTATAAATCCTGCCTTTTGAAGGTAATTGAGCTATATCCAAACTTACTTCAGGGGTTTCCTACTCACACAATGGGCCATCCTATTACTCTCCCCATCTTATCCTCTGTCAGCTTTCCAAATTTGCACCAGAAAATACATCAAGTTTTCAGAGAAGATCTGAAATGTGAGTGGAAAATCATGGCATGGAGTAACAATCCATTCTACTGGAAGAACAGCAACCTACTCTAGTATATCATCAGTAGATAAAGCTGATTTTTTTAAACTTATACCTACATGAATGCCAACAATGCTATTAAGTTCTCACAGAAGCTTATTATATGCAGAAGGTTATAAATATGTCTCCAATGCTTTTACTCTCCAATATGTAAGCACAAAATCATATAACCACATTATTTATATATTCACACTTCACTTTTACTTTTCTATTATCTATGTGACAGAGCCCTCAAATAAACAGCTTGAGGGATTACTTATGTACTCGTGATTTATTTCCCACACAAAAATCAAACAAAAAAGCTAATCAGAGCTATTGGCAACAATATAGCAATAAGTGCATACACATGGTCTAAACAATAAAAAAGCACTTCACAAGTATCTTGGCCAATTTTTACGAACAGCAGGCATGGTGATAACTAGCAGATTCAGTAGAGTATCTCCACTAAGCCATAGTTTTATTTTAATATATTCTTCCAGTTCTGGTTGCTTTGTAAACTTTATTCCTGGTATTAGACTGTACTGAATTAAATGAGTCAGCAATTTTACAAGACAAAGTCATCTACTTTCCATAAACCTGCAAGAAATAAAATACATCACAGAAATATTGTAAGGTTCAACATAAGAATTCCAAAATCAGATTTCGCATGACATGACATAGGTCTTCTAATGCTAACAATCCTAGAAAGTATAGTATACTCAATATGTGAGATTTCAAAATGATAGAAAAGTCATGATGACATACATGCTATTACCAAGCTATTCTGTAACTTTTTAAGAATTCATTTCTGTTGCTGCTTGCAAATTAGATATACATTTCTTGTTATTTCTGCTAACAAAAATGATAACAGATTTCTAGTTTCCAAATATAGGGATAGTCCAAGCTCTGCTTTATTGTCAAACCTTTAGACTTTATAAAGGTAAATATAAATTAGGAGAGGCATACTAAGAGGCATACTAAGAGGCATACTAAGCAACCAGGTCCAATATTTTACCTTTTAAAGAAGAGATGAATGTAATGGATCTTTCAAAGCTAACAAAAGAACAAAACTCCAATTTTATCATAATCCTATGCTCCCCATACTAACTGTTATGTTTAGCCTCAGAAAATATTTTAAATTAGTTACTCCTGGTTCATATATATGTAGAATTTAACAACATAATCACAGCATAAAAAAATAGCCTCAAACTTTTAACTTCAATATAGGCAAAAATGCTTTATGTACAAGGTCAGCAAATACAACTGTTTCTCTTTTATGGGAAAATTGTTTGTGGCAGCATGATACACAAAACTACAGTAACTCTCTTTCTAGGGAAAGAGTCCTTCTAATACAGTGGTTCCCAAAGGGGGCAGTACTGCCCCCTGGGGGGGTGGGATGCCTTGGGGGGGGGGCGCTAAGAGGCAAGGGGGCTGGCAGGGGGGTGCTAAGAGGCAAGGGCCCTGCAGGTTCACTCATTGACTGTAGCACCGCTCCAGAGCCGGCGCCTCCAATGCGGAAGTGGTGGCACGTTACGTGCCACGGCCGTGTTCGATGCGCTGCGCCCCTGCCGCCTCTTAGTGCCCCTCTGCCAGCCCCCTTGGGGACGCTAAGAGGCAGCAGGGGGGCGTTTGAGGCACCAGCCCTGCAGGTTCACTGTAGTAATGTTCCAGAACCGGTGACTCGAATGCGGCAGCACGTTGGGAAAAGCTGCTGCTACCGCTTTCCCAAAGTGCCACCGCTGTCACATTCTGTCTGTCTGTCTGTCTGTCCGTCCATCCATCCATCCATCCATCCATCCATCCATCCATCCATCCATCCATCCATCCATCCATCCATCCATCCATCCATCCATCCATCCATCCATCCATCCATCCATCCATCCATCCATCCATCCATCCATCCAAAAGGTCTATCTGTTTGCCTGCCTGCCTTCCTGCCTACCTACCTGCCTGCCTGTCTGTCTGTGTGTCTCTCTCTATCTATCCATCCATCCATCCACGTTCGAAGTGCCGGCCCTGCAGGCACATCGGGAAAATAGAGCAAAGCCAGTCTGAGCGGGAGGGAGGGAGGGAAGGACGGAGGGAGGGAGGGAGAGGGAGAGGGAGAGGGAGAGGGAGAGGGAGAGGGAGAGGGAGAGAGAGAGAGAGAGAGAGAGAGACCTGATGCATCAGATTGAATGAGGCCTAGTTAGACTGAGGCCCTTTTGCACATTGAAACATCTTTGCCAGCACATTGAAATATCTTTGGCTTCTATTAAAGGTTTTGTGGACAAAACATGGTCAAGACTATCAGGAAGCTCTCACATTTTGTTGAGGCTTTAAACAGGATCCATTGGACCAGATCTCCACCCTAAAAATTACTTTTCCCCAATGTATTACAGTGCCAATTCTGAAGAAGGCAAAACCAAAATGTACTGGTAAATTACAAGGAGAACACACACACACCTAACCCTGCTGGAGCAGGTGATTGGACTAGAATAGATATCTCATTATCTCCCTTCCTCCCTCCCTCCTCCCTCCCTCCTTCTTTATTTCTTTTTCTTTCTGTCCCTTCCTTCCAACCCCCCTTTCTTTGTCCCTTTTTCTTTCTTTCCCTTTTCTCTTTATTTTCTCTCTCTCTCTCTCTCTTTTTCTCTCTCTCTTTCCCTCTCTCAGGCTCATCCCTTTGGATTAAGGGACGCCAAACTTTTGGACCTCAGGGACCACCAAACTCATAATTTTAAATCCCGGAGACCACTAATATGAATTTTGACTGACAGTGGCTTTCTGGCGTTGGTGGGAGAGAGAGAGAGATCTGATCCAACCTCTCTCTCTCCCTCTCTCTCTCACACGCACAGGCAGGGGTGGGATTTAGACCCCTGATCTAAAGCTGTCAAAACTCCAAAAACTGGTCAAGTAGCTCTGTGGAGGCCAGTCATAAATTAGAACACTTGCTAAACAACCAGTCATTAAGTGAGGAACACTTGTATTTGGTTTGCCAGTCACCTGGCCACGCCCACCCAGTCACATGACCAGCAAGCCACGCCCACCCAGTCATCTGACCAGCAAACCACACGCTCAAATTAGGCCACACCCACAGAAATTTGAATCCCACCCCTGGGTGGGGGGCACCGAGGATGAGTTTGTAGCACCAAGGGGGCAGTGGACCGAAAAAGTTTGGGAACCACTGTTCCAATATAATTGGCAATTGTTCCAATACAACCCCCTCACTGAACATCCAGATTCATTTTCATTAACTGTTATCTTCCAGAAATTGAGTATGCAGCAATCCATTACAAATGGTGGAATAACCTCTGTATTTATGTATGGTTCCATTATGACTCTTGGAGACACACAATATAGCACCAAAACAATATAATATAAACAACATAAAACAGCATCCAGGGAAATTAAAAAACAGTCTGGAAAAATAACACCACTTCCAGTAGGCCATTCATTCCCACTGGGGTTCTGTCACCCACTGCAATGATATGTGGGAATGGTTTGCGGAGATAGGGGTGGGACAGAGGGATGCTGCCTAGGGAATAATCAGATAAGAGTGGGCAGGGACTGCAGTTGAATTACAGGCAGAGAAAGAAACTCAAAAGGGAATCTTCCTAACTTATCAGGCTGAATAAGGTGGGGAAAGGAGAGATTTGTACTACTATCAAACTTGCAAGATTGACGCCAGCCTTTCCTGGTAGACCAGACAGGAAAGAAGACCAAATTAACTAAGGCTACAATAACAGCAATATGCGTTCATTCCTACCAGTCCTTTTTCTCAATCAATGTTCCTAAAAGATATTCCTCTCTGGCCATCAGTCTCTCATTTGGAAACTGTTAAACTAATTTAATCAGTTAACAATGGGAAAACTCCCAGCAGTGACTCAATGACTGCCAAACCATTCGAAACCAATTGCCCCTTTGACTTCTTTAATCATACATATTAATAACACCTTCCAAATACCTAAAGATTGGGATCGTGTTATTTCTGTCCCACTTTTCAAGAAAAGTAACAGCATTAACTCTTCCAATTATCATCCAAGTAGCCTCCTACATATTACCAGCTGAGCATAGGCACCTTTCTTTCTAGAACAGGGATGTCAAACTCATGGGGGCGGGGGGGCAGATGTATCACACACTGCCCATACCCACACCTGGTATAGCGAAGGGGGGAAAAGTCCTGATACGTCACATGATGCCGCTATGATGACGTGAGTTTGACACCCCTGTTCTAGAAGGTCCAAGATTAAAACAGGATAATTTTCTACTCAGTAAACAAGGGGACGTCAGGTCCAGTAGGCAACCAATATGCCTTTCTGCAGTTTCTAGTAAAGAAATACTCACTTTACTCCTATTTCTTATCTGTTATCTTCACTGATTTAAAACCACCCTTTGTTTCCATCCCTAGAGAAACACTCTGGTAGAAGCTGTTTCATTCTCTATAAAATGGAGGCTCCTTATTTAATTAGGATGTTGCATGACAAACACCATGACACAAATTAGACGTGATAGTAGCGGTCACCTCTCTGAAGATACCTCAATCCAGAAAGGAATAAAACAAGATTGCATCTCTTTCACACACACACACACATTTCAATATGTATGTACATTCAATAGTCAAGCGTCCTAAGCAAGACAAAATTCTACCACTACTATCACCAAAATGTAATAATAGATTGCTGGTTGCACTTCTCTTTGCCAATTTTATGGTTGTCCTTTCTCTAACTCAAGTTAGCCTTGGATCCTAGCAGACAACTGTACAGAAGAAAGGCATACAATAAACTATTCTAAAACCAGAATTAGAGAACTCTTGAAGGAATTGATACCCTGCAGTGCCAACCGCACATCAAAGGAGAAGAATAATTTCATTGGCTTCATTCTTCAAATATCTTGGTATAATATTTCAATACTCAAGAGTCCAGTGCAAGCAAATTAAATCATTTCTGATGAGGCTAACAATAGCATACTGGTCATACTGGTCTTTTTTTATACTACTAATAAAGAAGACAGGAACACGCCTGTGGCTATAAAATTGTTTAAAGCTAAACCTATTTCCCAGATGTTATATAGCTGTCTGATATATGCATACATTAATTTCAAGTCCTTAGATATCATTCAGTCCAGATTCCTATCACTGCTCTTCTGAGTATCTTGCAGAATCAAGAACATGCAACAGACCATTTGGAAATCAGGATAATACCTCTGGAAACTAGGTCCTGCATATAGACTGGCTTTATTTTTGACTCAAACTCCATTTTTCTAGTGATTTATTGATCCTTCTCAATAATTCTTCTTTTTCCCAGAAAGAGTAATATATACCAGTGTGGCTTCCCAAGCGCAGTCCTCCTGGTCACAATGAGTCCATGGAGTAGAGGAGCAATATAGCAGTAGCTATTTGACACAGTTTTCAGGTAGAAGAGGACAAATTAGGAGCATTGGCAATAAATAAAAAGGGAACTTTAACCAATAACCTGTTCAGTATCACCTGCCTAATGCACTGCAGAGCTTTTTTTCCCCCAGCATCCTTTAATATTTTGCCCTCTGCAATTTTGGAGGAAAGATATAATATTATGGCTTTTGCAGAGCGAACCTGGAGGAATCTGAAAGCTTTGCCCATCCATTTCTAACATCTGCCTTTATAGCAATTTGCACCGTCTCATTATAACTCCACTTACTAAGAGTAGTGTCACTTGTTCTGGGAAATGACTTATTTTGCTTCCTACTGCTAGACAGCATCCCTAAACATCACAGGGAATGTAGCAAAAATGTTTTCAGGCTCTCAATACTGTCTCAACCAGAACACTCGAGAAAACCTCTAATCCTTTTCAGTATAAATGTGTTATTTATCATATGGGAATAATGTATTGAAGCACAAAAATTTAAGACTTACATGTAGTTGGTTTTTCTGTCTATGCCAATTTAAAATCAAGAATAATGAGTTTTCAAAGGCATCCTCCCAATATAGCATTTCATTCTTTGGCACTGCTGCAATATTTAAATAAATTGGTTTAGCCTATTATTATTGGGTGTGCTTCTGAATTCATTTCCTTCTGGAAAGCTACAAGTAGACAATTTTAACTATATGATAAATTATGTTGCCAAATGAAATGGACTAGTAATCAGAGATAGGCTGTCAGATCAATTTCAGATTTAAATTCCTCTTTTCCCTTCACCTGTTCATTAAGCGTCAGATGCATGGCAATCTTAGTGACTGATTGTGCATTAACAACCTGCTCATACAGGGAGGTGTAACTTAGTAAATAGACCATACTAACATATTCATTTAAACATAATTCGGAGCTAATATATTCAGTTCACAATTCAACATATAAACACCCTGTTTCTCCCCTAAAGTTTAAATTTTGGCTTGACAGGGAAGTGATATGATAGTTCATACAATTACAATGCAACAAACCAGAAACTGAAGGTCAAAGGAAACCAGGGGGGAAAAAATCAAACAATAATATCTGCTCTATGCAATTTAAAAAAACAACCTATATGGTTGTTTCTATATAGGGTGTTTCTTATATTATCTTACTCCTGCTCTTTTATTGAAGTTCAGTTTTTAAAAATCTACTGAAATATTGAAAGATGCAAAAAAAGAGCAATTGAGATTATCAAAATGCTGGAGTTTTTTAAGAATTAGATAGGAAGAAAAAAGTGCAGGGTTCTGGGTTTTTTTTTAAAATAGAAATAAGATAAATTATTCAAGCTTCAGGGGAAAACACGTAGAAAAAGGCTTTCTCTGAAATTATTAGAACCTAAGATCATACAGTGGAACAGAGTTGTGGAAAACTTAAAACAGATACTTCTTTCCATAATGTACAATAGACAAGACAAGTGGCTATTGTAAGATGTAGAGATGGAAACTAAACTTCCATTTTAAAGGAGTGTTTATATATTAAGAATATAATGTACAAATTCCAGTAACTGAAATAGTCTAACAGCAGGTGGCAGCACTTAACCAATTTTAACTGATCTTGAAAAAAACTAGGCAGAGTTGAATGTGTAGGAGTTACATTAAAAAAAACTTTATTCCAGAAGTGAACCATGGTGAATCATGCCAGAAAAACTGAGAAACTTCACTTTTCCTTTTTCTAGATCTGGACCATGTCAATCTAGTCATTCTGAGTAGTGGTCCAGCCATTTTCTAGCACCGAATCATTCATAAGAAGTGGTTTCTAGTGTTCTAATTAGATCCCATACAAATTTAACAAAAATATGTTTGGTCAGTCAACTCAATACTTAGACTGGGTCTGGCATTTTTATCCACCTATCAAAATCTTCCCAAGGACCTGGGGTATTATGTAGAGTAAAAGTTATTCCAATAAAAGATGCCTTTTGCAAGTGACTGATGGTAATTTTGCCTATGCTGATGAAGTTTGCAGGTCCTTGTTTTTTGTGATTTTTCTCAAGTTCTTAATCTTATAGTCTGCTGTCTCCAAGGACTGCCACGTCCACTAACCAGACTTTTTTTTGTCTTTCTTATCAATAATTGTTACATATGCTGTTACAACTGCCACATATGCTTATCTGTTTCAATTCTAAAGTCCCAAAGCACTTTAGCTTCTTCATTTTCTTCATTTTCATACTTTGGCTATTCTGTGGCCCTACCAGTTCCTTGCTTACAAGCAAATAGTATTTCTTGCAGATAGTCCAATGTACCATTGTTGATACTTTGTCATGCTATGTTTGTAGCCAATCTGTACAATCTTCTTGCAGCAGCTAATCAGCTTCTTTGCAGAGGTATCACTTGCTGTCTGTTGCTGTCTTCTCAATTTTGGATTTAGCAATAGCAATAACACTTAAGACATATATACCGCTTCACAGTGGTTTACAGCCCCTCTCTAAGTGGTTTGCAGAGTCAGCCTATTGCCCCCAACCATCTGGGTCCTCATTTAACCCACCTTGGAAGGATGGAAGGCTGAGTCAATCTTGAGCCAGTGAGACTCGGACTGCCAAACTGCTGGCAACCAGCAATCAGCAGAAGTAGCCTGCAGTACTGCATACTAACCACTGCACCACCGTGACTCTTTCTTTATATGCATTTGTTGTTAAGGCTTGGTCTTGTGCCCCTTGGTCTCTTTCTTCAACTTGCCTGCTCTTACCATTGCCAGGTCTTGTTATTCTGTGCTTTGCCTATTATTTGGAGTAGGACCCTGCCCAAGGTCATATAAGCATTCATCTTACTAACATTTAGAAAGCTGCCAAATCTTGACTATTTCAGAAAGTGTTCAGGAACTGATGGAAAGGTGCATTCCCACCCTGATGTAGGTTAGGTGAATGTTTTTACTGAGAATGACATTCTTAAATGGGATGGATGTGGAGGTAATAGGATTGTTTTGTATTATGGTATAATTTATTGTTCTAATTTTCTTGTTTATTACACTGTAGTGAATTGCTGCATGTGTGCTTGCTCAACACTCATGCGGAACAACCCTTGACCCCCTCTGCCAATCTGCAAAGCCAGAAAAGTTGGGGAACTCTGAGCTACATCACACACCCCTAGTGGATCCGCCAGAGTATTCTTTTCTCACTGATGTTTTTCACAGCAGTATTAAAACAGGGTCTAAACACATTACGGGCCCCCCAAAACATAAAATTATTAAAAAAAACCCCCAAAAAAAAAAAAAAAAAAAAAAAAACCTAAAAAAAAAAAACAGCCCTGGCTTAGAGCCTCCATTTGTGCCCCCCTCAGGACCTCTGTTCATTCCAAAGGGGCTATATTTCAAGCTCCAGTTTTCTTTTATACACTAGCTGGGTCCTTCATCACGAAACAAGCTCCTATACGGCACATAAGAATCCCGAATGATGCACAGAAGCCCTAATTACAAAGGTACAAAAGAAGGAAATTTCTTGGCTTCTGTGTTTGTGTTATTTTGTGTGTTCTCTTTATTTTTTTTTAAATAAATGTATACATAAAAAGAGAAAGATAATGAATTAGCTCAGTTTTTCTCAATCTAGTGCCCTCCAGATATATGCTGCAAATACACTTAGACAGACTACCCGACATTTCAAATTCTGGTTTGATACTGAATCTAGCATAACATTAACTATCTTTGACCATCATTGCTTTAATATCAGTTCATAACTGCAGTGATAATAACAGAACCAAAACTTAGGATAAAATAGTTGCATCTTCCAGAGTGCAAGACACATATGCAAGGAATTTCTTGCATATACTTTCAGAACATGAGGAGATTATTTACAAAATCTATTAAACATAAGAAACTTGAGAAACTGTAAAATCATCTGCAACCAAAATTCAAGCCACAATTTCAGGAAAAAGAAAGATCTAATAGTAAGAACAAATAAAAAGAAAGATCTAAATATATGCGTGCATGCGTGTGCGTGTTTGTCTCAACCACACAAAAATCCCCTTGCCTTTCTTCCCACAGTATTCATTCTGACAGTTCCCGACAGAAAGCTCAGTAAGATTTGAAAAGAGGGATACATTTCATTGTAATGCATTAGTTCATTACTCAACTGATCAGCAGAAATTAAATAAAAATTAACCATTCCAAAAAACAATAGACATTCACCTCTGTTTTATGAGGCCACAAATTTGAATTTCCCTGGGATATGTCTGACAAAAGAGAACGTTAGTATTATTAGCATCAAGTAAAGCTACTTTTTTCCCCACCCACATTATTCTGGGGATTTCCAGAGGTTTCTTAGAACACTCAAAAAACTAAGCTAAATATGACATAAAAGATATTATAAAACCTACCAGCATTAACTATGGCATCAATCTCAAGCACTGTGATATCGCCTCTGTATAGGGAGACTTTTTCACTAAGACTTTTCTGCATCAAGAAAGCTTCACTGGTGTTGTCTTCTGTAAAGAAATAGAAAAGAGTTTAAGGAATGGTAGTCATCGCCTTATATTGGAAAATGAAAAAAAATAGCCAATTCTCCTACTACTATCAGTTTAGTACCATAAACATTAAAATATACATTACTAATGTATATATTTTAATCTGCATACTCAAATACTTAATATATACAAATATGCCACATTAGTTTCAGGGTACAAAGCAGTTCAACCCCAGCATTTATTTACTGTTATACTGACCTTTTTGTTTCTGTTTACCAAATCTGAAAGGGTACAAGTAGTCCTCAAGTTACAATGACAATTGAGCTCAACGTTTTTGTTGTTAACCAAGGCAGTTTTCAAGTGAATTTTGCCCCATTTTACAGCCTTTTGGCCAGAGTTGTTAAATGAATTTCTGCAGTTGTTAAGTGAATTATACAGTCATAAAGCAAATCTTCTCCCACTAATGTTGTTTATCAGAATCCAGCTGCGAAGTTTACAAACTGTGTGTCAGAACAGTGCAACTGCCATAAATACATGCCAGTTGCCAAGCTGCTGAATTTTGATCATGTGACCACGTGGATGATGCAATGGTCATAAACTGGTCATAAGTCATTTTTTTCAGTGCTGTTATAAATTTGAACAGTCTTAAATCAATGTTTGTAAGTCGAGGACTATCTGTATAACAAAATTAATGACTGATTTTTTTTTTCTAAAACACATTAACAGTAGCCATCTCAGAAAGAAAACAGCATTAAAACTCCACTTTTAATTCCTTATACCAATTGTGTCCTTTCCTGCAATTATGCAAGTACATAATAATCCATAATAATAATTGCTTTAAGGAACTGCAAACTGATACCACCATCATGTTCCCATATGCTCCACAATACCTTTCAAATTCAAAGGACTACGTGGAATAGCTAAGACCATAAAAATCAGCTTTTTAAGCATAATTGTGCCTTGTCTGGATTTTGGAAGAATTTTCTTTTGATGTCTATTTCAGAACAGTGCTATGCAAGTAGTATATACAACAAATGTATAGATGAATTTGTATGTTTGTACTATATCGTGTGTTTTATAGGTTGTTAGATTTTTAATAAAACAATCAAATCAGAAATCAAAAAACCTTTATTTGACTATGAAATCTGTAACTTGTATAGCTTTTTACTTCGTTAAAAAAACGGAACATAATCCCCAAAATGATGATATGGCGTGCTTGATTTTATCAAGTGAAAGAATACTGGCCTGGCAGAATATTTTTATTTTATTTTATTTTATTTATTTTATTATGTCAAGCGATTATTAGATAATAAGTATAAACATGGTTATGAATACATGAAATGGATACGAATAAGAAAAAAAAAGAAACAATAGGACAGGGACGGTAGGCACGTTGGTGCACTTATGCATGCCCCCTACAGACCTCTTAGGAAGGGGGTGAGGTCAAGACAATCTAAGGTTAAATTTTTGGGGTTTGGAGTCAGGTAGAGTATTCCAGATATTGACCACTCTGTTGCTGAAGTCGTATTTCCTGCAATCAAGTTTAGTGCAGTTTACCTTGAGTTTGTATCTATTGTGTGCTCTTGTATTGTTATGGTTGAAGCTGAAGTATTCATTGACAGGTAGGACATTGCAATGTATGATTTTATGACTATACTTAGATCGAACCGAAGGTGGTGTAGTTCTAGGTTGTCTAGGTCTAAAATTTCAAGTCTGGTGGCATAAGGTATTCTGCTACGAGTAGAGGAGTGGAGAACTCTTCTTGTGAAATATTTCTGGACTTTCTCAATTGTATTAATATCAGATATGTAATGCGGGTTCCAGACTGATGAGCTGTATTCAAGGATTGGTCTAGCAAATGTTTTGTATGCTCTAGTTAGTAGAGTGATATTACCGGAGAAAAAGCTACGCAGGATTAGGTTTACAACTCTTAATGCCTTTTTGGCTATGTAGTTACAGTGGGCTCTAGCACTCAGACCATTTGAGATGAGTACTCCAAGGTCCTTGACAGAGTTTGGATCACCAACAAGGTCTTGACTATTCAGCCTGTATTTTATTTTCTGATTGTTTTTGCCAATATGTAAGACAGAGCATTTATTTGTCGAGATTTGAAGTTGCCATTTGTTTGACCATTCTGACACATAGTCGAAGTCTTTTTGAAGGGTAGCAGTATTGTCGGTCGTGTTGAATAGCTTTACATCATCAGCTAAAAGAACGCAGTTGCTCTTAATAGGATCACAGAGGTCATTTATGTAGAGTATGAAGAGAGTTGGTCCTAGAACACTGCCTTGGGGGACACCACTGTTGACAGGTACAGGATTTGATAGGAGGCTCCCAATTTTGACCATTTGTTGCCTGTTTGAGAGGAATGTTTCTATCCAGTTATGCAGGTGTCCAGAGATACCATAAGATTTTAATTTTAGGAGTAGTTTGTCGTGTACCACTGAATCAAAGGCTTTACAGAAGTCTATGTAAATTGAGTCAATTGCTTTGCCCTGATCAAGTTGTATAGTCCATGTTTTTGCAGTGTAAGAGTTGCAGATTACAGGATAGTTTTTTTCTGAAACCAAATTGTTTGTTAGAGAGTAGGTTGTTAGTCTCTAAGTGGAGGATAATGGGTTGGTTAATAACTGATTCCATGACTTTACAGGTGACACAGGATAAAGAGATTGGTCTGTAATTTTCAACTAGGCTGGGGTCTCCCTTTTTGAAGATGGGGATGACCGTGGCTTGTGACCATAGGTTAGGCAAGGAGCTGGTCCTGAAAGATTTTTCAAAGATTATGCTTAGAGGTTCAGCTATGGCAGTGGATAGCTTTTTTAAGAAGTAGGCACATATTCCACCTTCATCCCCAAACCCCCCCAAAAAAAAAAACCCCCCCCCCACCCCCCCCCCCCCCCCCCCCCCCCCCCCCCCCCCCCCCCCCCCCCCCCCCCCCCCCCCCCCCCATCAGACCACAAAATTTTAATTCTAATTCCTTTTCCCCACTGCTTGAATAATTGTTGTTCGTTTTGTTCTTCTAAGTTGGCTTCTTCTTTATAAAACTCCTCCCCCTCTGGTTTATTGTGTTCTTGTGTATGCTGAGTCACCATTTCTAATTTCTGTAATACATAGTTACACATTTCAAGTTTAATTTTTATCATGTCCCTTGTATCTTGCATATCCGATCTTATGTCTTGTGAGTCCAGTCTTATATCAACAAGTAGCTCCTCCATTATATCTTCTCCTTTTTTCTTTTTCTTTCCTCTTCCTTAATAGTTGAAATCCTTTTCTTTGATAGATATATTCAATCTAGAGTCCAGTATCTTATTTCAGCCAATATCTTTTGAGTTTATTTTCAACAATTCATACTCTTGAGTCTTTATTCCAAATCTTCTAATTGACCTCCCAACTGTTTCCCAAATTACCGGGTGGTTCTATGACAATAATAAAGTTCCTTTTATTTTCTTTCAAGTTCCAAGATCCAAAGTCTCAAAAAGACCAGCACTTGTTTTAAAACACACTAAAGTTTTCCTGTACCATAAGGTGGGGCTCTTGAGTCTTTTTCTTTTTAACTTTCTTTGTTGGATATGATGTTTTTATTAAATTTGCTAATTTCAATCATTAGCTATTCTTTTCAACACACTCAATTCCAGCATTTAGTTATGCCCTTTAAGTGCGAACAATTCAATATCTTCCCAGTTTAATTTTTAAACCTTTGTTGTGTTAATGTATTTTCCTTTAAATTTCTCCTCCAGATTAGTCCAGTAAAATAATTAAATCCAAATTTAAAAACACATTTTCTTTCTCACTTTCTCTGGTCGCCACTTCCACACACTTTCCTCCAAAATAACCCTTTAATTTTATACCGGGGTACCTCAAAAGCTATGTCCTTTGCCTGGTTTACACTCTGCCCGCTACTTCTCTCTCCAGCACAAAACTTAGTTTCCCGGAATGTTCTTTGTCTTCATGGTGGTCATTTTAAGACCACCGCTGCAGCTTGCCTTCAGGAGGGATTTTCCTGTCGGAGAGGGAAGTTGCGGCTCCCCTCAACTCTCCAGGCGATTTCCCCCTTCTTCACCACCCTACCGATCGGGATCCTCCAGCAAGAGAGCTTAGGAGAAACCGTGCACGATCGCAGATTCTGCACTGACACCGACGAGGAACAAACTGGAAGTCGTGTGACTTACTTCTGATACAATCATCATGGTAGTCAATGTACAGGTCCTTCTCTCCATTTTTTTGAGTTCTGTGTGGAGTTCATGGGAGCGGATTCTTTGCAATATGGGTAAATCTGGTCGTGAGCAAAGTTTGTTATGGGTGGTATTGGTTTTAGCAATGGCGTTTATTGTATGAATGAGTATCCGTTTGCTGGAGTCATTTTTGCAAACAATTCTACAAAATCTTGGGGCCACCGAACCATCATTGTATTTGAACTCAGGGCCATCTCTGGTTATTTCAATGATATCTTCAGGAGAGATGTTTGTTGTATTGGAGTTGCTTATGATATTGCAAACTTTGGTGATATCATCAGATTCTTTGGTGTCTTCAAGACTAAATAAGATGGCATTTGGACGTTTCTGAGCACGTTCCATGTCTCTGATGAGTAAGGAGATATCATTTGTGGTATTATTTGATGGGATAATTATTTGTGGCTGTGGTTTGGTGGTTATTTTTGGTTGTAGTTGTGAGGTAATAGTTGTGGTAGTGGTTGTTGAGTTGGGATTTGATTTTGAGCTGATAGGTATTCGCTTATCTGTGCTATTTTTTTTTTCAAGAGAGATTAGGCTTGCTTGTATAGTTGTTTCAAAACGTGTTACTAAGCATTCTTCTACTGAGTGCATGAATGATTCTATGCTTTCAACTCTGTCAGGCAGGGTACTTAGTTTGTTTAGCTTAGGTAAAGATGATGGACATAGACAAGGAAATGTATCTGATGTTTTTAGGAGATCAGCTAGGCTTTTGGTTAAGTTTAAGCAGAAGAGGTGGGCTTGATTGTCACATAGGTGGCATTTAATGTTGTTTTCACTTTCATTGATGGTTTCAAGACATTTGAAGCATGTGCAGTAGTCTGGGAGGTCATTGGTAGAGATATTCTTTTGTTGATGTTTGGTGGAGGGTTTGGAGTTTTTGGCCGGCATGGTCAATAACAATAGTACACTAAACAATTACAATAGCTAAATTAATATGACAAGTAGACAGTTATTTAATGAATGTTGGTAATTAATATATGTTAATTGATAAGTTAGAGAACAAATCAATAGGAAGTGTTCTTATTACTAAAAAAAATCAATCAATTATACAGCATTAAATCAATATCAATCAATAAATCAGTGGTCATTTAACAATTAATTATTATACTATTAAATGATAAATCAATTATTTTAGACAAAGCATTATCTATCAATAATAGTTCTTGAGGTAATGAAATAATGGAAATAGTGAAGTATTGGAGGTTGGTATTGAACCAAACAACTAATGTTTTCCCCAGACTCGTAATTACTCACCCAACCTTATAACTGCTATTTCCAATTAGGCATTTTTATTACCTCTGATCATGTTGCAAATTTCTTTGAGAGAGCTCACTGAAACTAGCATTAGATAAGAATACAAACTTCTCCAGAAATAAAGGCATGCTCTGTGAGGCAAATATAACAAAGCAAGATTGCAGCATTTTATGCTTCTTTGTCCCCCAGAAGCCATGAATAACCTGAGCATTCAATTTCCTGTACTTATTCCATAACTTTTGAAAAGAGATTGCTTAGCAGGACAGGTGTGCATACAATAAGAGTATCTTATACCATCACCTACAAAAACTAAGCAAACATTAAATACTTATTTATAAAAGCAATGAAAATGCAATCCTTTTGTATCTAGAATTTAATATCATACACTACTGAATTATCTTATTGTAGTGGCCAAAGGGTTATCATCTCTGTATTATACAGAAAAGAACAGCAACCAAAGCCAAATCAAGCTATCCAGTTCCCTACAATGTGGTAATGGGACCTGCATCTACAATAATGCTATTTTGTAAGACTTCTAACATTAACGTTTAAGCAAAATTTAGCCATTCCATTCGGAAAAGTTACACGCAAAGTTCAATGTACAGTGTTGAAGCAAATAATTGTGCAGATTATATAATGTGCAAGACTAGCTGTGTATTTGAAAAACATTACAACTGTTACATAAAACACAGTTGCTCCTACCAGCTAACAAGTTGAAACACATCCAGTTGGTAACTCAAACCTCAATACACAATATCATAACTTATTGGTAGCAATACAAATACCACAGCTCCCCAGGAAATTACTGACAGAATTGTTACATTAGCATTTGTTTACAGAGTTATTTTTGTGCTTTTGATTTTCTATGAGAACACAGTACTAAATCACATGACAGTAGGCCAATAATATAAGACATTTTCCATCTATTTTATTATAAAATATAGAAAGTTAATTATGATCACAGGCACAATTGTAACATAAATAGATTCATCAAATTTATTAATAACAAATCCTTTCAGGACCAAAACGGATATGCTATAGAATCCAAAGTGTACCACCAGAGGGAGTATTAATCAAGATGATAAACATTTGTGCTCGAAAATTAGTACATTTTAAATCTTATTGATTCATAAAACAGCATAAATATAATTGAAAAACAAACTAAAGTACAGCTTTGCGTTTCAGCAAAACAAAATAGCTGTCCAAGAATGGAAACCCACTTTGAAACTGCTGATATTCTAGACTTATTACAACTCTGTCCATCATCAAACAACTTCTAGTGGAATTCTTTGTTTTTTACAAGTTTAATAAATAAAAGACTCCTCTTGCTCACCGGGATGTATATTCATACAACTCTGGATGGAATAGAAAGGATTTAAATATATGTATACTTTGGTCTAATGGTTAAAGCACCAGACTAGAAACCAGGAGACTGTGTGTTCTAGTCCCGCCTTAACCATAAAAGCCAGCTGGGTGACCTTGGGCCAATCATTTTCTCTAAGCCCATGGTCAGGCTCAGGTGGCAGGGCAGTCAATCAATTCCTAGTACAACCAAATGGATAAACACTGAGTTAATGGGAGGTGGGGGGAGGGAGGTAACTGGTCCCTGCAGTGAAACACAGGAAAAATATTTCTTGAAAAATATTCCCTTCTCACCCCTATGGTGGCCTGTGACTTCTCAATCTCGGGTCCTCTATCATAGGGCCTTGGAGTTTGAGGGCTCTGTGCAGTATCTTAGCTATTCCTAGCACTGTACTCTTCTGGACAGAGTTCTGATCAGTGATGGGTTTCAAAAAGTTTTCCTACCGGTTCGGTGTGAGCGCGCACTTTGCACGTGCACTTTGCATGCATGTTTGCAACTCACCTTCTGCTGCAAGCCCTGTGTGTAAAATGGCTGACGTGCAGCAATTGGCTGTGCCACGCGAAGCAGCTGAGGTTGAAAAGCAGGAAATAAAGATCAGGGGAGGAGGGAGGGCCCAGCAGCTGATCGTTGGAGCGAACCTGTTCACGCACAGATGATCGGCGGAGCTACCGGTTTGGGCGAACCAGGCCGAACTGGTAGAATACCACCACTGGTTCTGATGTTGTTCTTGGGATCTGTTGGAGCCACTTTCCCAATTTAGTAGTCACAGCCCCCCAACTGCTCCTATCCCTATTCCTATCCCAGCCCTGGGCTGCCAGAATGATTAAAGAGCAAACAAGCTTATTCTCATAAAATCACTTTATCTCCTGTCTCTGTGCTCTGTAAGTGGTGAGGGCGAGGGCTGGGGATAAAAAAGTACAGGGCAGACAGGAACAACATGTACTGACTGTAATGGTGATCATTTGACTATGGGATGCTGCAGAGGTAATAAATGGTCATAAGTTGATTGTAACATTATTTTTCTAGCACCATCATAACTTCAAACAGTTGCTGAACGAGTAAAGCAAAGACTACCTATATTATATTCACCAAAGCTGGTAAAAAATCTTCAGCCTTAGGACAAGATTTTAACCTGAGCAAATCTATGGTGCAAAACATAGCAAAGAATGCTAATAGCATTTATGGTAATACATACTACCTTTGTCTACTATGATAACTATGCATATGAGAAATCCAGCTGTAAAAATTTGAAGGAAAATGCTTTCACTGTACGTAGAACAATAGATAAGGAAGTAAACATGTCTGAGTAAGTGATAGTGCTTAAGAATAAAGCTTTAAAAATTCAGAACCACGTGTGGCAATGCACCTGGGTTACAAAATTTGACACCCTATCCATCAACCCAATTTTTTCCACTTTTTTTGTTTTATTTACTTTATGTGAGATTTTTAGGGAATCTAGCACAGAGTAAAGAAAGTCTGTGCATGTAGTGTTCTGATTAAAACAACAATTGTGACCAGAATTTAGATTTGTCCCCAAACACCTTTGCAGTTTTCAGAGTAAGAAGCATTCGAGAGACAAGAAATTATAAACAAACATAAGGTAGTTAGCACTTTCTCAAGGGAATTGTAAAATAAAATGAAGAGAAGATTAGTGAATGGAAGATACTTGTCAAAGGTTTCCTTATTCTGCATATTCTCTAACTTAACTTGCTTGTATATCTATCTGGAATGAGCTATACACATGCTATAATTATTCCATTCCTTCTATTCATAATAGTATTTAATATCAAATTGTTGGAATATCAATAGGAAAGCAGCCCCATTTTTCAAAGGTTAAGAACCTTCAAGACACAGAGAAGGCCAGATTTCTGTGCATTATACTCACACCACTCATTAGTTGAAAATCAATTGTTTGCCACTGGATCAAATGAATACAATGAAATCTTTAATCTCTGTAATATCACATAAGAACTCTATTATGCCTCTGGCATTCATTCATGATAGCAATAGAACTGTCTTAACATCACCTGCTTGTTTTAATAAAATGATAGTTATACATTCTCCAATTGTTAGCATGTTCTGAGATGAATTTTGCTACCAAGAAATCATTGCAAAGATTGAAGTGATAAAAGATTATGTCTATAGGTGAAAAACAAAAACAGAAGCTAAGAAATAATGATCATCTCATTCTTTGTTCTTGGGGCCTGGCAGGAAACACCTCATGCAAAGCTATTAGCAAATATTCAGTACAAAAATATCTACCAATACAGCTATAACAATGCAATGCAATCCTGAACAGTTTGTCAGAAAATTTATCCTTTAGTGCATGCTGCTGTCTTCATCTTTATAATCAACATGATATTATCAAATGGAGCCCATTTTCCCATTTGGATGATTTTTATGATTTTATTTTTAATCAAGCTATTTGTAAAAGAATGCTACAGTTCTGAGTAGAGAGACATACAACACAGTAACAAAATAAAAATATGATAGCAGCGAAACAGACTGAAACGTCAATAATCTAGTTACAATTCCTAATTAAATACAAAAATTATTTAAATAAGATCCTTTATTATAAACGGGGAGAGGGAGAAAAGAGAAGGGGGAGGGAAAGAGAGGAAAAGCGAGAGGGAGAGAAACATGCAACCTATATTCACAGCAATTATATTAATGAACATTAATTATGATCATTTGATGCTAAAGAGTTAAATATATAATTAAGAAAACATAAAGCAAAAATAATTGTTACTAAGCATGCCACAAAAGTGACCTGATGATAGCATGTATGCTGAGAGCTAGGGAGGCAGAAGGGAAGCCATAGAAGATTTTGAGTACAGCAAACCATACTCAACGAGTAGTCCTTAATGGGTCTAAGTCTACATGGAGGGAAGTAAGCAGTGGGGTGCCACAAGGTTCCGTCTTAGGCCCAGTACTCTTCAATATCTTCATTAACGACTGAGATGAGGGAATAGAAGGGGAACTTACCAAATTTGCAGATGATACTAAGCTGGCAGGAATAGCTAACACCCAAGAAGATAGGCTCAAGATCCAGATGGATCTTGACAGACTAGAACACTGGGCCATATCTAACAAAATGAAATTCAATGCAGAGAAAAGTAAAGTCCTACATTTAGGCAAGAAAAACCAAAAGTACACATATAGACTGGGTAAAACCAGGCTCAATAGCAGTAACTGTGAGAGGGATCTTGGGAGTCTTAGTGGACAACCAGCTAAATATGAGCCCGCAGTGTGCAGCAGCCGCCCAAAAAGCTACTGCAATCCTAAATTGTATTAACAGAGGGATACAATCAAGATCAAGGGAGGTACTAATTCCACTCTATAAAGCCTTAGTAAGACCACAGCTAGAGTACTGCACCCAGTTTTGTTCACCACATTATAAAAAAGATGTTGAGGCTCTAGAAAAAGTACAGAGAAGAGCAACCAGGATGGTTAGGGGACTGGAAACTAAAACATACAACGAACGGTTACAGGAACTGGGCTTGGCTAGTCTAGTGAAGAGAAGGACCAGGGGAGACATTATAGCGGTCTTCCAATATTTGAGGGGCTGCCACAGGGAGGAAGGGGTCAAGCTATTTTCTACAGTGCCTGTAGGCCAGACAAGGAATAATGGATGGAAACTGAACAAGGAGAGATTTAACCTGGAAATAAGGAGAAACTTTCTGACAGTGAGAACAATCAACCCATGGAACAGCTTGCCCTCGGAAGTTGTGGGAGCACCATCACTTGAGACTTTCAAGAAGAGATTGGACTGCCATTTGTCAGAAATGGTGTAGGGTCTCCCGCTTGGGCAGGGGGTTGGACTAGATGACCTCCAAGGTCCCTTCCAACTCTGATTATCTGTTAAATCTGATGTAAGCACTATTGAAGGGAACACACTGAAATTTTAATAATTTCTTTTCTTAAGTCTCATGTAATCAATTTTTATTCCTGAACAGTTTATGCAGTATTGCAGAGAAGAGTTCACCCTCTGATACCTTTAATCAGTACAAGTAAGGCAGCAAGAATATTAACTGGAATAATCCATCATAGCACTTATTATACCTGATAATATTATGGCCTTCAATTCACCCCCAGTCAAAATGACAGTATTAACTTATGAAGCTGTTCATAAATTAGTAGCTCAGTACAGTAGTGGGATTCAAAAATTTTTACTACCGTTTCTGTGGGTGTGGCTTGGCGGGCTTGGCAGGGGGAAGGATACTGCAAAATCTCCATTCCCTCCCCACTCCTGGGGGAAGGTTACTGCAAAATGGCCATTCCCGCCGCACCCAACTAACCTGCTTTCCAGCTCCATTCTCCTGTGCAGGGCAACAAAAGAAGATCCAGCCAATCAGCTGGAACTCAGGAGGTAGAGAATAGATGGGTGCGGAGCCAGTCAGAGGTGGTATTTGCTGGTTCTCCGAACTACTCAAAATTTCCTCTACCAGTTCTCCAGAACTGGACAGAACCTGCTGAATACCACCTCTGGCTCAGTATATAGAATGATGTTCCAACTGAATCTATAATCAAGTACCAATATGTGGATGATAGTAGTATTTTTCAACTCTGGGCCAACAAGAGACATAGTTGAACTTGTCTCAATGCCTGTAAAACATGGACTGGAGGCAAATTAAACAACATAAACTCAGTCCCAGCATGGCTGATTGATACCGCATGCAGAAGCCTTCCAGTTTCAGAAATTTTCCATCTTCTCCACTGGGCAGAGCTGATCTTCCTCACATAAAGCTAGTTCATAATTAGGTGTGCTCTCAGACTCAGAGATCTGACGTGAAGAGCAGGGGACAACTGTGGCTAAGATGGCCTTTGCAAAGATCTATTTCGTGTATAGTTATGAATTATGGCCTGTCCTAGATCAGAAGGCTTTGCTCACTGCCACTTATGGCTAAGTCATTTCACATCTGGATTACTGCAATGTGTTCCACATAAGGTTGCCTTTGAAGGGCAACCAGAAACTACAACCAGTCCAGAATCAAGAGGCTTGAGCAATTAAAGATATTGGTCCATCTGCTAATGGAATGTTTTCCAAGCTGCCTCTGCAGACCTAGATGAGCTCACAGATACTGTAACATCATATGTCAGCTTCTGAGAAAACTTATGTGTACCAACAAGGAACCTGCAAATATATAGTAACAATAAACCTTGGTTCACAGCTAAACTTAAGCAGCTACGTCGTTCCAAAGAGGAACCCCACAGAAAAGGTGACAGAATGCTATACAACCAGGCCAGAAACATATTAACAAGAGAGATCAGAGCAGCAAAAAGAAGATACTCTGAAAAGTTAAAGAATCAATTCTCAACAAATGAACCAGCAAACATTTGGAAAACTCTTAAAAATGTCACTGGCTTCAGCAAACCTCCTTCCCAGGCAGAAGGAAATCAACAACTAGCAGATGACCTGAATGTGTTTTACTGCAGGTTTGAAAAGAAACCACAGCCACCTATCTCCACAACCCACATCTCAAACACACCAACAACAGCCAAGCCTCCTACAACTGGCCCCAATCCATTGGGCTCACAACCTCTGGTGATCACAGAAAAAGAAGTGCAAGATCTATTACACAGATAGAAGCCAGGAAAAGCACCAGGGCCAGACAAGATAACTCCTTCTTGCTTAAAAGTCTGTGCTGACTAATTGGCCCCCATATTCATCCGAATCTTCAATAGATCACTAGAGATGTGCTATGTTCCTTCCTGCTTCAAACGTTCTATCATCATCCCAGTGCCAAAGAAGCCCTTCATCAAGGAACTGAATGACTACAGACCAGTTGCTCTAACATCTGTAGTTATGAAAATCTTTGAAAGGCTTGTGCTGTCCCACCTAAAAACCATCACGGATCCGCTATTAGATCCCATGCAGTTTTCATACTGAGCAAATAGATCGACAGATGATGCTGTTAACATGGCTCTGCATTACATCCTACAACACCTTGAATCTCCAAATACCTACGCAAGGGTCCTCTTTATTTATTTTATTTATTTATTTATTTGATTTGTCAATTGTTTACAAGATAATAAGTACAAGTGTATACATAGTTGTTAATATATGAAATGGTTACATATAAGAAAAATAAAAGAATAAGAGAAACAATAGGACAGGGACGGTAGGCACGATGGTGCGCTTATGCACGCCCCTACAGACCTCTTAGGAAAGGGGTGAGGTCAATAGTAGACAGTCTAAGGTTAAAGTTTTTGGGGTTTGGGGAAGAGACTACAGAGTCGGGTAGAGTATTCCAGACATTGACCACTCTATTGCTGAAGTCGTATTTCCTGCAATCAAGTTTGGTGCGGTTTACTTTGAGTTTGTATCTGTTGTGTGCTCTTGTGTTGTTATGGTTAAAGCTGAAGTATTCATTGACAGGTAGGACATTGCAATGTATGATTTTATATACCATGCTTAAGTCGGACCGAAGACGGCGTAATTCAAGGTTTTCTAGTTTTAGAATTTCGAGTCTGGTGGCATAAGGTATTCTACAACGAGTAGAAGAGTGGAGAACTCTTCTTGTGAAATACTTCTGGACTTTCTCAATTGTGCTAATATCACATACGTAATAAGGATTCCAGACTGATGAACTGTATTCGAGTATTGGTCTAGCAAATGTTTTGTATGCTCTGGTTAGTAGTGAGATATTACCAGAGAAAAAGCAACGTAGGATTAGGTTAACAACTCTTAATGCCTTTTTGGCTATGTAGTTGCAGTGGGCTCTAGCACTTAGATCATTAGAGGTGGGTATTCCCAGGTCCTTTACAGAGCTTGGGTCGTCAACAAGATCTTGACTATTCAGTTTGTATTTTATTTTCTGATTTTTTTACCAATATGTAAGACAGAGCATTTATTTGTTGAGATTTGAAGTTGCCATATGTTAGACCATTCAGATACATAGTCTAGGTCTTTTTGAAGGGTGGTAGTATTGTCTGTGGTATTGAACAGCTTTACATCATCAGCGAAGAGAACGCAATTGCTCTTGATATGATCACAAAGGTCGTTTATGTAGATTATGAAGAGAGTTGGTCCTAGAACACTGCCTTGGGGAACACCACTATTGACAGGTACTGGATTTGATAGGGCGTTCCGATTTTGACCATTTGTTGTCTGTTTGACAGGAATGCTTCTATCCAGTTATTTAGTTGTCCAGAGATACCATAAGATTTTATTTTTAGTAGTTGGTCGTGTACCACTGAATCAAAGGCTTTACAGAAGTCTATGTAGATTGCGTCTATTGCTTTGCCCTGGTCGAGTTGTGTAGTCCATATGTTTTTGCAGTGTAAGAGTTGCAGATTACAGGATAGTTTTTTCTGAAACCAAATTGTTTATTGGAGAGTAGGTTGTTTGTCTCTAAATGGAGGATGATGGATTGGTTAATAATTGATTCCATGACTTTACAGGTGACGCAGCATAAGGAGATTGGTCTGTAATTTTCAACTAGGCTTGGGTCTCCCTTTTTGAAGATAGGGATGACTGTGGCTTGTAACCATAGGTTAGGCAAGGAGCTGGTCCTGAAAGATTTTTCAAAGATTATGCTTAGAGGTTTGGCTATGGCAGTGGATAGCTTTCTTAAGAAGTAGGCACATATTCCATCCGGTCCAATAGATAGAGATGGTTTTAGGTTGCGTAGTGCTTTTTCAACGTTGTCTACTGTAAAATTGATATGTATTAGATCATTGTTGTTATCTGTGGTACGGCTAGGAAACATTGGGCATGATCCATTACTGTTTACAAACACTGAGCCGAAGAATGTGTTAAAGATGTTGGCTTTAATGGTGTCGTCGCTGCAGTCTTTACCATCGGGTCCTATCAAGGGAGGGATGGACCTTGAGTCTTTTAGTTTGTTGTTTACAAAATTGTAAAAAGCACGGGTGGAATTGGTGCTTAGAAGGTTTTCCTCTTGTTTAATGTGATAATTGGTGCATTCGGTCTTTATCTGGTGGCATAAATTTTTGTATCGGTTTTTGAAATTAGCAACGTGACCAGATTTGTTTTTCCGCCAGAGTGATCTCTTTTTGGATTGAAGTTTCCTTATTGATATGGGTAATCTGCTTTTTGTTTTGTTTTTTGGAGTTGTTGTTGGAACATATAGTTTGATGACTCTTTTGACTTCAAGTAAAAAAATGTTGTAATGGTCTTCAACGGTATTGCATCCAGTGAATAGAGATTGCCAATCGAGGGATGAGAGATCGTTATCTATAAGATCATAGTTGCCTTTTTGAAGTTACAATTAGGGATGACATCATTGTGGTGATTTTTTTGTGGACGTATGTTGAGGCAAAAGTCAATCATATTGTGGTCACTACTGGAAAAGGGTTCTTTGGTTTGTATTCCGTAAATTAAATTCAAACTATTGCAGAAGATGAGATCGAGGCAGTTGTTCAGTCTAGTGTTGTTGGTTACTAGTTGTTCAAGACCTAGATTTGTAATAGCATTGTAGAAGGTTGTGTGTATGATTTCAGTTGTACAATTATTTAGGGTCCAGTCAATATGAGGTAGATTGAAATCTCCAAGAAAGATAAAAGGGTATGGGCAGGATGTAGCCCATGTTAGTAGTGTATTTAGCTTGTTTACATGTTCGATGTCATAATCAGGTGCTCTGTAACATAGTAAGAATCGAATTGTGATATTTAAGGATATTTCACAGATGATGGTTTCAGGAAGGGCAAGCTCCTGGGTAACTTGGATATTTTTTAGATGTAAGGATTTTTATAGAATATAGCAACACCACCTCCTCGACGATTTTCACGATCTGATCGGTAAACATGATAGTCTCTTACTGTGGTAATGGAGTCGGGAGAGATGCATTGAGCCATGTTTCACAGACAAATATAATGTCGAAGTTAGCCATATTTAAGAGGATGAGAAATTCAGGTATTTTATTCACGAGGCTTCTTGCATTGAGTAGTTTGCATTTAAGTCCGGCAGCAGTTGGGATTGAGGTAGTTGGGGGCGTGCGTGCCTAGTCTTGGGTGATGGTGGGTGATGGGTAGTTTTGTCGACTTCAGTTCAGCATTCAATACCATCATTCCAGATACTCTTCTAAGTAAATTAAACCAACTAGCGGTACCTGAACACACTTGTAAGTGGATCATAAGCTTCCTAACAGACAGGAAGCAGCAGGTGAAGCTAGGCGGAATCACATCCGATACCTGTACAATCAGCACAGGGGCCCCCCAAGGCTGTGTGCTATCTCCACTTCTCTTCCCCCTATATACCAATCACTGCATCTCAAATGATCCATCTGTTAAAATACTGAAGTTTGCTGATGACACAACAGTGATTGGTCTCATTCGAGACAACGACGAATCCGCATATAGACAGGAGGTTATACAACTTGCCTCGTGGTGTAACCGGAACAATCTGGAACTGAACACACTCAAAACTGTAGAAATGGTGGTAGACTTTAGAAGAAACCCTCCCATACTACCACCTCTTACAATACTAGACAACACAGTATCAACAGTAGAGACCTTCAAATTCCTAGGTTCTACTATGTCACATGACCTAAAATGGACACCTAGCATCAAAAACGTCATCAAAAAAGCACAACAAAGAATGTTCTTTCTGCACCAACTCAGAAAGCTCAAACTGCCCAAGGAGCTGCTGATACAGTTCTACAGAGGAATTATTGAGTCTATCATCTGCACCTCTATAACTGTCTGGTTTGGTTCTGCAACCCAACAGGACAGACACAGACTCCAGAGGATAATTAGGACTGCAGAAAAAACAATTACTACCCACCTGCCTTCAATTGAGGACCTGTATACTGCATGAGTCAAAAAGAAGGCTGTGAAAATATTTACAGACCCCTCACATCCTGGACATAAACTGTTTCAACTCCTTCCCTCAAAACGACGCTACTGATATCTAGCAAATAATTTACTAAGTTTCTAGTTAATTTTTTTACATTGTGATTTCAAAATGTTTTAAGCTGTCTTGAAAACACTTTGTTTTAAAGTGTAGACCACAACTGCTTAAAATATAAGAATAAATTGCAACACAGTATATTTTGAAGTTACAGATGCATTTCAAACTTTGAAATCATTTGTTTGGGGTTTTTTTGGCCACTTTCTTACTTCAATGCATTGGTCTAAAAAAAAAAAAAGCACGTGAAAAATAGTTAAGTTAAATGAAACAGATCAATTAGATACATCTATGACTAGCCATTTGTCCACTGTTTGCAAATGATTTGGGGACATTCTGGAGCTAGGACAAGATTAAAATTGTTTCAGTACAAACTGAAGTAGCCCTGCTTCTTCAGGTTTCTACATGAGCCTGAAAATTATGTCCAGCTGTTCAAATGAATCAACTAATTAGACTTAGAATAACTTTATTATCACTTTGAATGTATACTAATCGGCATTCATTAAAATGAAATTTTGTGGCATACAGCTCTCAAAGGGTCACCACAAATAGTATACCCTACATAAGCATGACAAAATAAATACAAAATTGTGCATATACCCACATATATTATATGACATGGAGAAGCAACACAGTCTAGTTCAAATGTATACATGTACGTGGCAAGAAAAATGAATCTTGCGAGTTTACCAGACGGACAGCATAGGGAACAAAGCTGTTATAGAATCTGGTAGTCCTGCTACAGATACTTTGAAAACTCCTCCCAGAGTAGGGAAACAGAAATAGACCGTAAAGTGGGTGTGTGGAGTCTCCAACAATGATTTGAGCTCTAAGTGCATGGCGCTTATAAGCAGTATTCTGAATAATAGGAAGTGAGCTTCCTATAATCTTCTCGGCTGCTTCTCCCCTACTTACGAACACAATTGGGCCCAGAATTTCCATTGCTAATTGAGATGGTCCTTGAGTCATTTTTGTTGTAAGCAAATCAGTGCCGTTATCAAGTGAATCACACCATTATGTGAACCCAGCTTCCCTTCTGCTTGTTGGAAACTGACAGGGAAAAGGTAATCGCATGACTCCAGGACACTGCAACTATCATAAATGCATGCTGGTTGCAAGCATTCACATTTTGATCATGGGATGGTGGCGATGCTGCAGTGGTCATAAGTATGAGGATCAGTCATAAACCACTTTTTTCAATGCCATTGCAACTTCAAACATCACTAAATGAATGGTTGTAAGTCAAGAACTACCTGAAATTTTTGCACCCTCATACAGACACCTGAATGACATAGCTGCCGGTCAGAACGAGTTTGGCCCATTAAGCAATCCTCAACTTTTCCAGCTCTGTGGACCAGCAGTGGTGGTGGGCGATGGCAGCAGGCAGTGGTAGGGAGGAGATGGTTTCATGCATGCAACCTAATCCCACACCTGTGCAAGTGGAGCTTTACACACTTGCCCACAACTTACACGGCCCGGTTCCTAACAGGTTATGGACTTGTAGCAGGCCAGGGAATGGGGATTGGGGAACCCTGCATTAAGGCAATTCAAAAACCACAATGAAGCATAAGCAAAAAGTCCCCTATCCACAAATGCAGTCAAGGAGTCTGTGCCCATGGAAATATACACTGGAGGTTTCTTGTCTGCAAATAATAATGCTGTACACCTTCAGACAACTGGCTGCTCACTGACATCAATACAACTTTAGAGGGAAAGGTTTCTCACTACCACTGGCATGGTAAAGTCTACCCAAGTGTAATGTCAGAACAAGGTTCTTTTCTTTTCAAAACCCCCCCCCCCCCCCTCACTTTTACAGGCTTGAAAACATGCTTCAAGCTTCTGTGCTCTTACGCGCACATGATACTGCATGGTAGGAGCTAAAAATTGAGGGAAACAGCAGTAGTCATCGTAAATGAAGGATTAGTGAGCACTGGAAGTTACATTTCTTTAGTTGCATTGGCAGGATACAGTTTGTCACACCAGAGTTCTGTCTACCCTGACATGTGAACAATGCCTGTGAGTATCATCACTCCCGCTCTGTCACTTTTGTTTCAAGTGAAAGAAAGGCAGCATTCTGTAGTAAGGGAAAAGTTAAAGAGGTTCCCACACATCTTAAAATGAGTTTTATGCAGTTTAATGGTGTCAGAAGTGATTCCCCTCTCAGAAAGAACCAAAGCATTCCGGTTCGGGCTTCTTCGGTGATGGACTGAAATCCGCGATCGTGCACGGTTTTGATCCGTGCTTGCCGCTGGAGCGCCCCAAGCCGCCCGGATTCGGGGCTGAAGCCACCCCGTAGAGGTGGTGAAGAAGGGGGAGCTGTCAGCGGGGTTGAGGAGAGCCGCATCTCTCCTCCTCGGCTGGCCATTAATCCCTTTCCCTAAGGCGGTTGCAGCAGTGGTCAGAAATGGCCACCTCAAAGAAGAACCTGACTGGACAAGATTGTTCAGGAGTAAGTTTAAAGGAGAAAGTTTGATTGACCGGGTTGAATGGAGAACATCTATTTAAGGTACCTGGAACCTGAATTTTAAAGACTAATACTATTCCTAAAAAAGATCTTAAGTGGCGAAAGAGAAAGGGAAAGGAAACGGAATTGGCTTTTTTTCTCTCATATTGACAGTTTTAATTGACTTGGAACGTTAAGAAGAAGAGATTCGAATAAGAAATTGATACTAATCCACTTTGACATTAATAGGCTATTTCTAGCTGAAGATAAAGTGTCAAAGGGATAAAGATTTTTGGATAATTTAAAATTTTTCTTAAAAAAAGAAAGCAGAGGAGGGAAAAAGGAAACAACAGGGTGGAATCTGGAAAATGGAGGAGACCACCTGGGACTTTAAAAAATCGATAGTGGGATTTTAACAAGGCTTGCAAAAGATACATTGTAGCTGAAACTTTGTTACAAGATAACAAAACCCCTGGAAAGAGAAAGTGAGAAAAGAAGCAAGAAACAGTTTTGGATTATTGGATGATTCCTGGAATTGTGGATGGTGGATCCTAATTAAACAAAACAAAATCAATTGGGGGTTGTTTAAAATTTTTTAAAATGGCATCACCCCTTGAAGAGTTAAAAATGAGACTTAAAGAACAAAAAGAAGAAGCACAAGAGGGAAGAGGATCTTTTGGCTTCGTATTTCAATTTTTAGAAATGGAGACTTTGAACTATGAAAAACAACAAGAAACTCTGGCAGAAGAAGGGCGGGATAAAGAAGAAGCCATCTTTAATGACCAAGCAACTTTAAGCGGGGTAAAAAAGGGAAAGGGGGGAAAGGGAGTTAAAAACTTAAGCATTGAAGCAACAACCAAAAAAAAGAGTAATTTGAAAAACAATCATAATATCAGGAGAAGCAGAAGGGAGGATCACAGAAGGGAGAATCAGATAGAAAAGGGAATAAAAAGGGGAGGGAGAAGAAGAGAGGGAAGAGGGAAAGGAAAAGGAAAAGAAGCTACAAAGGACAAAAACAAGATAGAAAGGTACAGGAAAAGTGTACAAGAATTAAAGGTATAAACCTATTTAAAAGACACAGAGACAATGGTTAAAATTTAACTTAAGGAGAGGATTCTGCAAGGGTGCATGGGATAGCATTGTTATATTAGAAATAGAAAAGGGTTAGAAAATATGTTTAGATGATTAAAGTGATAGAAAAAAATTGTATTGATGTGTAATGGAATATTTGTTTGTAAAGAGAATAAGGCTCTCAATGATTTAAAAAGGAAGTTTAAAAAAAAACTGAAAAGAAACATGGAAGATTTTGATCAGTTGACAAGATGAATTTGAATAAGAATAATAATTTTATTGACTACTGTTAATAACTATTGTTTTGTTTTTTATTTAAAGATAGTAATAAGTAAAATATGAAATATAGATGATTAAAGTGAAAGACAACTGATATTACTAGGTAATGTTTGTTAAAAGAAATAGAAATGTAAAAGATTGTTATTAATATTAATGGCGGAGCTGTACTTGAATTATTATTCCATTTACTATTGTTATACATATATACACAGATATATTTGCAGAACACAGCAAACTCGAACCAATAAACACAGACCAAGACTATACTGGCACAGCAATAGCTGCCCCAAATTTCTTCTGTAAAAGTTTAAGAATTTAGTGTGTATTTTTAAGGGAATGTACCAAGCAGAATTCTATTGAAAATAGGTATGTGTTATGAAAATAGAGGTTAAAAAAAATGAATGTTATAACTGTAAAGGTAGTAACTTAAATTTTTAAACAAGATTTGAAAAAAACATACAAAGGTGTTACACTCCAGTCTAGTAATTTCAGGGGAAAATTTGTTTTATGAGAAAAGATAATATGAAATTGTAAACAGGACAGACGAAAGTATAAAAACATTGATTAGAAAGATTTTAAAAATTAGAAAAAGATATGTAATTGAATTAAGAAAGGAATGAGATAATTTAAAATAAGGCTATAGGAAGTAAAGAAAGGGAAAAGCTATTGAAAAAATTGTGAAAATAGTTATAAGATGTGGATTAGAATGTATAAGATAAATATGTATTGAGTTTATGTCTGTATGGAGAAGTGATAACCCGGGGTCACACTGTTCTCAAAAAAAGTTATTTTATTTGTATTTATATGTTTTGTGAAAACTTAAATAAAACTTTTATAAAAAAAACCCAAAGCAGAACAAGCTTCTATTTAAAACTAATCCATGGTACTTCACTGTCTATTTAGGACTACTCTATTTTAATGTTTCACTCAAGCTTCACTTTCAATGCAAACATACATTACAATACTGTCCCTACTACTCCAGAGCCTTAGGCATTAAATCCTGAATGATTTTGGTCATAAAAATGCACACTATATTTTTATAGAGTGGCAAGTAGAAGCTATAATGAATGCATGCATACTTAGCTCCCTTATCTGAAAAATTACGTTCCAGGTACTGAAAAATGTTATTAATGGAGAAAAATACCTATATGGACCAGCACTCCAAAATATTTCCATTCCTAAGGGACTCAAGCTCTAAAATTTGAAAATTCAAACATTTCAAAAAGATAGAGGCTCCATTCTGTGATTAATTTGTAATTTTCAGCCCACGGCTCAATCCCAGTCTTAATTCCTAGCCATCTCTGCTGTTTTAGACAGTTTTTCCAGTGAAGTTACACTATCAGTGTGCATATTGCTCTTCTTCATATGAAGGTATTACCATAAACCTGGTAATCTAGGAAACACCTTCTCACTATTAAATCACAATAGTGGCCCCACAATGCCCCCAAAGACTGAGAGTTCTAAATTTCACTCCCAAAGCTGTATCGCACAACAAAATCAAAACGGGGAAGAGAGAAAATGAGTTAGTTGCTATCCAGGGTATGCTTTACCAGCATATATTCTTTCAGAAAAACAAGATAGTTAACTAATCCTGCCAACCGCTAGGTTGAGACAACCAGGTTAATCTTTCCATCTTTTCCTTCCTGATTTAATCAGAATATTTTTGCATAAAAGTTTCTTTTGCTTCTGATCAACTTCCTTGAGGTTGAGAACTGGCACCATCATACAATTCTGAAAAGTTAAGGAAAGCATTCAGAAGACATGTGTGAAATAGAGTGGCCTAGAAGAAAGATAGAGCAATGGTTACATTCTGAGCAAGATTAGAACAAAAATAATAATAATGAAAGAGTTGTAAAGGAGCAAATTACAGCTAAAGGATTGGATGCTATCCTATGATCTATATTATAGCAATCATTCTAAAGATAAATTGATTTGAAAGTAGTAATTATCTAAATTGGAGATATCAGATTACCACACCCATTCCTCATGCAAACAGCTGTAAATCCAGGCTGGCTGCCAAGCACCTGCAATGCAGTCACATAGTGTGCAAGTGGTGGAAAGAAAAGGTAGCCATCAGAAGTGGATCATATACCTTTCGGAGGGTCCATGTTAACTTTGAATGGTCACTATACAACTAGTCACAAGAACTACCTGTAGCTGAATGAGATGGCAGAAGCCATCATCTTTGCAGCATCACTTTTTCACATGTTCACTTAGTGACCATTTTGCTTAATGACCCAACTGACAGAACAGAAAAAGGGAGTGGGCATACATACACTATTCTGAGCTCTATTATGGAGGGGGGAGGAGAACTGATGTGTTGTAAATTTGATAAAACACAGTAGGTTTTCTGGAAAAAAAAACCTGATATGATCAGAGTAGAATGCATGCCATTTATGTAAAACAAATCAAGATTTAGAAGCCTGCGCATAGCATAAAGCACTTGGATGGAGCTTCTCTGGCTGACTGTTCATACATACAATACTTTAAGCCATAAATAGTAGTTTATCAATCACATTCACTATTAGCATATTGAATAGGCCAGGAGTGTCAAAATGGCAGCCCATGGGCCGGATGCGTCACACGGCCAGGCCCACCCCAGCTCTGCAAAGGGGAAAAAATATTGTGATATGTCACGGCAACGTGCTGCATCAAGTTTAACACCCATGAACTAGGCCATCACATTAAGCCATATTGGTTTATTTTGGTTTAGAATACTAAACACAGCTTGATGATATTTGGCCTGACATATGAGTTCAACATTTGAAGGGCAAAAACTGCACAGCTCTCAACTTAAACAATGTCAACATATTGCACAGGAAAACATGAACAAAGCTGTCTGTCTCTATGACCTACAAATATCACTGTTCGTTTACTGTGGGCAATAACTGTCACATCCTCACCACGTATCTAAACAACCGTGCACAAAGAAAACCGCTCAAAGCAAAGTTTGTACATTCCAGGATTAAAAGGATGGGTAAAAATGCTGATAGTTCAGAGAAAGCTAAGATGACAGACGTTGGCTTTAAGCTAGAACCTAGCTGTTTAAAATCTGGACAAAGAGAGCTAGTATCAGGGAAAGCACACAAATATTAAAAATACCTGACAATAATTTTTGGAGTAAAAAACCATATTAAAATGGGGTGGGGAGAGAGAAAGAGATCTTCTCAACTAAAGACCTGATGCTTTGAGAAGCACCTGTCAGGAAGGAATAGAAAGTCTTCATATAATTACTCTACTGTTTTACATATAGATTGTAAACATGTAGACTTGTAAATGCCTATGGAGATTCTCAGTCATCAGGTCATAATTGTCTCATAATTGTCTGCTTTTTTTTAAGCAACTGGACTGTTTTTTCCTTGAGGAAGAAGATGTTTTGCTTCTCATCGAAGAAGCTTCATCAGTTGTGACTTAGATGGTGGAGGAAGACTTGTAACTCCATCATTTCATATAAGGAAACTGAAGCATGTCAAGTAGCCCTCAATTCCAGAACTAAAAAATAGCAATTAGCAAAATTTATTTGTGTTATTTAGCTGGATTCACACATCAAAATAAGCCATAGTACAGCTTGTTTAGTTTTGATTAAGCACATGTAAATCCATAGATGGCCTAGCATTGTGTGCAAATCAAGCCAGTATGGACTGTTAAACTACATTTTATAACATGTTTTAGTATGGTTAGTATTGCATCTTTACCATTTTCTTTGACCTCCAAGTTCTATTAGTTCTATTAGTGGCCACATAAAGTATTAGTAGCAATAACTACTGTTGCTAGGTTACTGCCATATCAACATTAGATTATCATGAGAAGCCAAAAGAAGAGGTTACTATATTCACTAGAAAAACACCAAGCTGTTTAAAAAGAACACTTTCTTCCTGCCTTATTTTTACTCTTCCCAAATACTACTGAAATTGCAGAAGCCACTGGAGTCAATAACTATGTTAACCAGAATTCAAAAAGTAATTAGGCACTTGTCCTGAAGAGGCTAAGAAGAAAGGATAGACTATCTTTAAACAGCAATGATAGCTTTAGCATTATTCTATTTAGACAAGTAAGGACAAAATCTATTTAGTCAAGTAATGACAAAATCCAGATATCTGTACCTATGTCTGTCTGTCTGTCTATTTATCTATCTATCTATCGAGAGGGGGGGGAGTAATCTTTTAAATAAAGGAGAATATTTGTAGCTCAAGGTTGACATAAAGGATCCTTAGTGTTCTCAAAGCTTGTTTGTTTTCTTGCAGACATTTCATTACACAAACTTGGTAACATGATGTTACCTAGTTTGAGTAATGAAAAGTCTACACAAAAATGAGCAAGCCCAGAGAGCACCAAGGACCTCTCAAAGTCCTTGCTGGGGAGAAAAATTAGCAGTAAAATGGTGGCTATTTTAATTTTCTAAACAGGAATTTCTTTACTGAATTTTTTGAATGTGAGCATCTTCTATTTTATGTATTTATTAAATTTATACGCCAGCCATCTCACTCTGCAAAGTTACTCTGGGTAGCTAGTAATATTCATTAAAGTGATGCGGTATGGTAAACTGCTTTTATTCTATTGCCAAGAATACAACAAGGATGTGTCCATCTGGTTATAAGGCTTAAACATGACTCAGAGGACTTATTCAGCTAAAATATAGGATTCTCCAGCAAGTATTAACCTTAGTTTCCCTAATGAGAACTACTTGTCCTGGGTATCTGTACAATTTCCATATAAATAATAAAGCAAAAACAGAACTGATGCTTCCCTTTTAGAGTAATCTTCTTTAGTTATAATTTCCTGGAATACAAGATTGATATGAAAATTGCAGGTTTTTGAATGCACTAAATCTGCAGATCCCAACATAGGTCCATAGACATCTTGCTTGCTAAGTCTCATCCCTCTTCATTGTTTTATGGCTTGCCAAATATTATCACAGCCATAATGTTTTCAGTATGCACCCTAACCCATAAGATAGCAAACTCCTCTACTGTCAAGGATAAAATCAAAATAAAACAAATTGATCATAAATACTACAGTATGTCAGATAGAGAGTCATTTTGGATTTGTCTGCTATTTCCTACAGCTATTTTACTCTAGGTTATTTTTAAAAGTTTTTACATCTACAACTCAAGTGTAAAAACAAGAGTTGGTTTTGATTTAAAAAATGTACTATATATAAAATAATGTACTATATATAGTATAATTACTTACTATACCCCATCCAAAAAATATGCACCATCCAAATTGAAACTTTTACAGAACATTAACAATTGTAAATAATATTAATCATTAATAGTATGTAGAGTTGCATAAACAAGGATATATTATTAAGAGACAAAAAGGTGAAATCAGTGTACTAGCTCTAATAAAAGTTAGCATTACAAGAACAAGCAGTAACAAGTTTGCAAATATACTCCCTGTCCTGACATAAAAGCAACATACGTGCTGTCATTTCATTGGCTACTAGTTGAGACCACTTCATAAACATGGTTTCATTTCATAGCTGCCAATATTTGGTTTACAATCACAGTTAGTGATAGTTATTCACACCTCTGTCCACCAGCTGCCAACCTACCAACCTTATATTTTAAGTAAAAAATGCAAAGCAAAGCACTAGCAGCATTATTTTTATTTCCAGGAATGCTGCTATACTTCAAATTGATATAAAAAGTCTTCTTAGAAAATAAAGAGATCAATGAATAAAAATTAGCTTTATTTCTTTGGTTGGAAGTATGCCGCCTGCCAGAAAGTACACAAAGGAAAACAAGAGTAGTCTATTGGTAACACATGGAAGTGATGGTAAGAGTCATTTTGGTAAACTGGATATATCCTTCACAACAGTTATTTTAAAACTTATCAAGATTTCATAGCAGTTGTTTTGTGAGAGCACCCACAAAATTCCCCAAGTATCCAATAACTGAATAAAATTGGAGATCCCTAGACTACAGTAAACTGTTAAGTAACAAAACCTATTACATCTGTTTAAGGTAAGTAGTTCTATCATGTTCAACTTCACGAGACAGCTTTTGTCACCTCAAGATGTATTGGATTATAATTTCTTCCACCAGCCAGCTGCGAATTATGAGATGTTTGATCCAATATACCCAGAAGCCAGTACATTGGGTGAAGCTGTTTAAAAACATAAGTGCAGACAAAAATTTAATAAGACGACTTACCATCACTTTGGGCTTTGTTTTTCATTTCTTCCTTCCATGTTGGAATATCTTTCAAGGGTACATAATCCCGTAAATATTCTTTACGTCTCTCTTCCAATGTCATCTTTAACAAACGTTCTATCAGAAAACACATGAATATGTTTTAACAAAATTATGAAGCAGATTCCTTTGTAGCATAAATCAGTTATGGAGTTCTAACATAAGCATTTGAGGAATATATGTTTACTAAGATCAGATATCAAAAAGATTCAATTAATTTCTTTACTCAGCCTAATTATTAAGGCTTGGAGTGAACCAAAACTTCAACAACTCAGATATGATTTCAGATGTTCAATAAGTTGTGTTAAACAAGTCTAAGTACTTTAAGGCTAAATTCATTCGAGAAAGTTTAGGGATGAGAGCAACATTTAGTTCTTAAGAAAGATTGCATTTATTCTGTTTATATATCTTTTTGCTATTTTATATTACAGTTTGTACGTCACTGTTTGAACTTGGCAGTTTGAACTAGTTTACATGTTATTGTTATTGTTCTATAGCAGATATTAACTCAATTTTAAAATTATATAAATTATTCTAAGCCATTTAAGCATGGTAATCATCACTCCTTGCTTGCAATGCCACCAATAGATAGTTCTTGATATTATGGTTAACAAATCACACAAGCTTTACATTATGTTATAACTTGAAACAGTTTTTAAAATTATTTTATGAATGGTTAACTCATAATTTAGAACGTATCTTCCATTGGCATTAGGCATTTGAATATTTGCTTGAGAAATAACGTATAGTGACCCCCATCACTGTATCAAAGTGATTAAATCCATGTGTAGCACTTATGGAATTGATAAAATACAAAAGTTAATTTGAATCATCAGTGACATTCATCTATCTGGAAGTAGCCATGGAAGCATGAATACTGTTTATCTGTACAGGCAATCCCATTTCTAGCACTAATAAGCTATTTATTAAAGCAATCCTAAAAGAAGCTCTAGCGTTCAAGATAAGATTTTCTTCAAAGCTATAAGATAAATTTATCACGCTAGAAACATATATAAAACACAAAAAAAATTGTGACCTGGGCAAGATTAATCTGAAAAGATTTACTTAATGCAAGTAACTAGTAATAATTCATAAGTTGGATAATACTTTATGTATGCACATTTCAATTTAATCTCTTGTAATAACATTCTTACCTAGAATTTAATGCACACACTTCTATATTCTTGTATCTTGTAACGTTTAGAATCAAACCAAATTTCTACTAAGTAAAGTGATACATTTCACACAGAATTCCTTAAGATTGTTATGTGGAAAAACAGTTATTTCCCTCCCATCCCAGCAAATTATTGAAAATATACTTATCTGTGATGAAGTTAGAGGCTTCAACTTTAGCAGTACAGAATGCATTTTAAAAGAAATTAAAGCAGTTTTAACAGCACCAGTGACAAACTACAAAATGATTTTTTTCACGTCTCAGTGCAAAGATCTAGTTTCTGTTAGAAGTAATCCAAACAGAAATCCATACTATAGTTTAATCAATATAAATTCTGAGAAGCTGATATACCAGTTTATATTATGCAGTTCAAACAGCCTAATCTAAATCTACAGGTAAGGGTATGATAGATGGTCAATTCCAAACATATAAATACTGTGTGTAACAATATGTCAATAGTTGGGGGATTTTCTCCTTATGGACATTTGATCTTTATATCAGTCATTTTATTCTTCCTTGTATTTGATATTATCCATGCAGCATAATTAGCAATGTACATTTCATGTCAAACTCACACCAAAACTTCACTATCAACATTTGTTTAGTTATACTGCATGTCAATTTTAGAAACTGCCCATCTCACTCCAGCTTAATAAAAGAATGTTTATTAAATATTTTATTAGGAAAAGATAATTACCACTTCACCATTAGAAGGTTTGATATTTTACCAAGTGAAGCAAATTCATCCTCGCAAATTTAGGACTGTGTAAAGTTTGATCCAATAGATATTTTCAACTCTCACAATTTTCACACAGTACACAAACGAAGGCCATGGTTGTTGGTTTTTTTGTGTTTTTTTGAGTGCAAATATTGTCTTCCAAAGGGCCCAAAGATCCAGGCTTAGTCCTGTCACATGTTTTGCAATCCCCTCGCAATAGGCAGCGCCAGCGTGAGAGGTGCCAGCAACCGATCAAAGACCCGTAACTTCCATTCCAAGCATTTTGAAACAGATTCACAAGGCAGCAGACAGAGAAGCCTCACTTTCATTTCCAAAGTGGCACTCACACCAACTCCCACCCCGAACTCTGAGATATGTCAGCGCACAATTTGCAACCGGAACTCTGGCAAAAGTTACAGTCCAAGCTGACAGCTTTGCTCTAGAGGTTAATGCATACAGGACTAAGAGGAAAGAAACGGCGATGACCCAGCAAGAAAATAACTTTTAAAAGGAGGGGAAATCATCCGTACCCAAGAAAAAAACATTAAGATTCACCAGGCAGTGAAACGAAGTCAGAGGAAGGTTACCAACTCTGAAACAGGCCAGACTTAACCAAAACTAGGCAAAAAAAAAAAGGGGGGGGGAGCCACCGCCACCCCTGATCAGCTCCGTTCAGGGGGGATGTCCTAGACACGCTCTGGGTAAGGCTTGACCCAAGAACCCTTGCCAAGGTCGCAGCACCTGAGTGGCAAGAGAGGCCTGGGCCCGTTAGGATTACCCTAAGCTGCCCCTCTTCTTTGGGGTGCCCCCTAACCAGGCTGCTGCGAGGGATGTGCAGAGAGGATGCCGTCCCATCCTAATCCTCCCACCACCACCACCACCACTGAAGGCGGACTCGGTGTCCGGAGGAGAAGAAAGGAGCCCTCATCCAGAGGCGAGAAGGGAGGAGGGGAAGCGCCAGCTAAGTCAGGAGGAGAAGCGTTGCAAGCAAGGGGAGGAGCGCGGCTGTCCTGCCAAGGTAACACGGCGGAGGCGAGCAGGAAGGCAACGCCGGCTCAGGTGAGAGCAGGGCAGAGGAGAGGAGAGGAGCGGCAGCCTTTTCTGCCCGCACGCCTCGCGAAGGAAACACGAGTTGGGAGAGGCGGCGCTGGGGGAAGGGGGGGGGTCCGCCCCGCACCCTCCCCGCTCGCCCCAGCGGCGCTTTTCAGGTGAAGGAGGTCAGTACCTTTCTCCTCCCGCCAGAGCTTTTTCCGCTTGTTCCCGGGGTACATGGTGCTGTGGCTAGCGGCGGCTTTGAGCTGCAGGTTCCCCAGGCTCACGGGCGACAGAGAAGCACGCGCTGACCCGGCTGGGCGACGGCACCGCTGGCGGGGGTGGCAGCGTCGGCGGCTGTTTGCACCTCTGCCTCCTTCCCGCTCCCCTCTCCTTTCCAGCGCGCGTCAACTGGGTCACGCCTCGCTCTAACCCGACAGACACCCCCGCAACGCCCGCCTCTTCGCCCGCCGCCCGTTGGCCTTGCGAGACGCCGTTCAGCGACGCGCCCCGCCCCCTTGCGCTCTTGGAGCTCACGGCGGCGGCGGCGGCGGGGGGGGGAGTCTTTTTAAAGGGGCAGGACGCGTCGTGCGGGGAGGAAGAGGATCGGCGCTTTCGGGACGGCAACACAAAGAAAAACGGACACGACGGCAGCTCGCTCCCGTGTTTGGCGGAGGAGAAACCGGCGGCTTTCCGGGAGGGTTTTGTCACCTTGAGGTGGCTCGCGTGTGGCGGCTGGCTCCTTTGGGGCGTGCTCGCTCGCTCGCTCGCTCGCTCTGGTGTAAGTTTCAACTGTGTGCCCCAAAGGTGCTTTTGCAGGAGGCAACTGGACTTTCTTGGGTTTGTTTGTTTGTTTGTTTTTTTCTATCCTGTTAGAGCTGAAGAAGCTTCTTGGATGAGAAGCGAAACGTCTTCAAAGAAAAAACAAAACAAGAAAATCCAGTTGCCTCCTGGAGCCTGGATGACTGAGAACCTCTACAGACTTTTTAGCTATGCAATTTGGGGTGAACATCCTTTGAATAGTGTGGGAGTAGATATGGATTTCCAGAGGGAAAAAAAACTGCAGACTACAGGAACCAGGAGCACTTATTCAGGTGACCCTAAGGACAGAGATAAACACCCAGGTGGCCTCAACAACTCTCTAAAAGGAGGCCAATGACCAGTTGTCTGCAAGGAACATAAATCCTTCCATTCCCCACGATCCTGTCAGAGCCAGAGAAGCTTCTTGGATGAGAAGTGAAATATCTTCAAAGAAAAAAAAAAAAACAGTCGTTGCCTCCTCTTTGGGACAACCATGACCTGGATGACGGAGAATCTCTACAGACTTTCAGCTGTGTAGATCTCCTGCTTGAGCATGGGGGGTTATTTTTTTTTTATTTTTATTTTTTATTTTGTCAAGCGATTATTAGATAACGTATAAACATGATTATAAACATGATTATGAATACATGAAATTGATACGAATAAGAAAAGAAAAAAAACAAGCAATAGGACAGGAATGGTAGGCACATTGGTGTGCTTATGCATGCCCCCTACAGAGTTTGGACTAGATGACCTACAAGGTCCCTTCCTGTTAATCTGAATCGGCATGTGCCTGCAGTTAATTGAAGGGAGACGACAGACCTACTGAATGCCCTGGGACTTTCCTCTGGGCTAAATTGTTTGGGGTGCATTTTCATAGCGGTTTAATCTGGAAGTAAGCCTCATTGATTAATAAAGCTTCTTTCTGAGTGGGTACAGTATAGGGTGGTTCTGCAACTTCTGAATAAATGGAGTTTGCTTAATTTCATCACCCGCACTCAGTGTTTTGAGTAATGTTCTTACTTGTTTACGTGCATAAAAAATCTTCATGGTTAAGGTAAGTTTAAAAACATTAAATGTAATAATGCTGCTGGCAATAGTATTATAAGTAAAAAAAAAACCTCTGGGCGCAGCTTTACATTTTTACATTCAATGGGATGCTTTATATTCTCCTTCCACTCCAGAGTTTCTCTCTTTTTATTTATCTTCTATTCCAAATGTGTCTGCACCTGCTTTTGGTACATTCCCATAAGACCCTTCGGGGCTAAAGTTTGTGTTTGGTGACACATTAACTATATTTGGAGAATTAGGAGAAAGCTGTGCCAAAACAGCAAAGTGATGCAAAATGTTTTATCGTAGATCTTAAGCCAGGCCCTTTCAGAAGTTTACCAACAATCTTGCTTTACTAAGTTGCTTAGTTTGGTAGCTTTAGCACACTTGGCCGGAGACTGAGGGCTCTGCCCTTCTCTGTTAAGCTGTCTTTTAGGAACCCATTAACAGGTAGTCCTCATACAACAGTTGATTTAGTGACCATTCAAAATTACAATTGCACTGAAAAAAGTGACTTATGAACATTTTTCACACTTATGACCATTGCAGCATCCCCATGATCAGTTATCATAATTCAGACGCTTGGCAACTGACTTATTTCTGTTGGTTGCAGTGTTCTGGGGTCATGTGATCACCTTTTGTGACCTTTGGACAAGCAAAGTCAATGGGGAAGCCAGATTCACTTAGCAACTGCGTTGCCAACTTAAATGCAGTGATTCACTTAACAACTGTGGCAAGAAAGGTCGTAAATGTGCAAAACTCACTTAGCACATGTTTCATGGTAGCAACTGAAATTTGGGGCTCAATTGTAGTCATAACTGTATTCATTTGTGACTATTTCTGTGTGCCACCTGGAGAACACATACTGTTGTTCAACTTTTATTTGGAAAAAAAAAAATCTATATACCTTTCTGTTCTTCTGAATTATTTCTGGATAAAAAGCAGCGATCTCCAAACCAACCTTTCTAAATTAATAAACAGATTGGAAATGTTTTATTTTTAATTTACCATACTAGATGCCTGTTCATTCATTGGTGTTAAAGGGACGTAATTGGACTCACAGCACCATTTTGCCATAGTAGTTTTTGCCGTAATTTCTACTACATACAGACACTCATAAGCTATTCTAAATACATACTTTTGTCTTTTTGTTCCTAAACAAATTTATTCAACTTCGAACAAATACTTAGCTACAGCTTGGTCTATTTTTAAAAAAACAAAAAGCTTCATAGGATTCTTTTTGACCCATACGTAGTATCAGAAATAAAAATGTTTTTCTGGGGCTAGCACTACCAGATCTTGGCTGCAAAATTGCAAGTGACCACTACATTCATTTATTATATTTATGAGTCAAATTTATATAGCCACTGTATCACAAAATGCATCTCTGAGCAGTGTGTGGCAATTGGTAAGCATTAAGAAAAGTGTGTTTACATTAATATCCATAATGCTACAATTGAGAAAATAGATATGCAAGTAAAAAAAATGTGTGTGTGCATGTGTGTATGTAAGTTTTATTACATCTTTTATTATAAAAAATCCCTTGGTTCAAGTTAGAATGAATTTTTTAAAGAAAGCTTTTGCTATGATATCTCAAATTATTTACACTTTCTACTATATCAGTATATGATGCAATAAGTTGAATACTGTATCAGCTCAATCAGTGTGATTTATAAATCATTTTACAGTTTCATCTCTTATGTGATCCTAGCTAATTGTGGTTTATTCAGTAAAGCATATTTAATAAAATATGGCTTAAGATCTTATTTAAACTGTGCAAGACTGTTTAACAAACAGGCCCATATATCTGGTGGATCTCACCATGACTTACAAGACTCTTTTCTGTTAGAATTGATTGTTACTTTCATAAAAGAGAGCCACAAGTTACTTCTGTGGCCCAGAATCTGCAAGAAATAATCATAAATTCTTTATAAAAGATTAAGAGAATCTGCATAGCCTTTTATAGTTTGTGACAGAAGTGAAAGACTAATGTTCACTTGAATAAACACCTCAGGAATAGAAATCTACATGAACTTTGGATTTAAATGAGCTTGGATTGTTTTAAATTTTCTGCAGTTGTATCCATGCATATTTTATATAGGCAACCTGTGATACTCCATATATTGTTGGGGGTTAATACCAAGTAGTGTAAGGAAACATGCCTCAAAAAGAGAGACACCAGTAGATTGTATTTTAGCTACCTCTGTAGTAAGTTAACTGAGTAGATTTCACAAGTATAATACTTTAATGTAAAAATTATAATACTTTAATGTAAAAATCCCACTTAATACAGACCAAACGGTTTAGTTTCAGCAATATATAGCCAGCTAGTCTGATGATTAAGGCACCAGATTAGAAACCAGGAGATTGTGAGTTCTAGCATTACCTTAGGCATGAAGGCCAGCTGGATGATTTTGGGCCAGTCACTTATGTTTGACTCACTTTATAGGATTGTTGTTGTGGGGAAAATAATGAGGAGGAAAGATTATTAGGTATGTTCGGCATCTTGAGTTATTTAAAAGATAACTATGATGGAATAAAAATTAAATTAAGACGTTTGAAATATTTCATCACTATTAGAAATAGGAAACAGGAATCTTTGCTGATCTACAACAAATTGTAGTAAATCAAAATAGATTCAGATATGTTGTTATTTGTGAAATCGTGTCCGACCCATCGCGACCCTATGGACAACGTTCCTCCAGGCCTTCCTGTCCTCTACCATCTCCTGGAGTCTATCTAAGATTCAGATATATCTTCTGGCAATGCCTAAAACAAATGATTACAGACCCTACACCTGAATCATTTTTCAGCTGCCCCTTCCTTTATACTTTTCTGTGTTAAATCTTTCAAGGTGCTGGAACATTTATGGTTCCTACTGTCCTCAGTCAATACATATCATACTGCCATTCCCTCTTTCCCTAATACATTTAAGGAAACACATTTATTGATGGAAGAAAAAAGAAGTGGAAGGAGGAAAAGATGTTACAAATGCAAGAAATTATTGTTTAACACACCCACCCAATATTCACAAATGATAAAGGTAATTGCACAATATATTTCTCATACTGAAGCATCTCAGACATATGAACTAGCATAATCAAGCCACTATCATGGTTCATAATAGATTAGCTTTGAAAAAAATAATGGAAGAATGGTTGAAGAATTTATCTTTTGGTGCCAAAGTGCACAATCTACCTATAGTCACATGTTAACTTACCATGTAGGAAACCATCCTGTGTAACTATGTGTGGTCATTGTATCAATCCAAAATATTGGGTTAAGAAAGGCACAGTTCCATTAATCATTGGTAACAAAGTGCAAATACAGCCAAATATGCATTTGGGATGCTTTACATTCTCCTTCCACTCCAGATTTTCTCTCTTATTATTTATCTTCTATTCCAAATGTGTTTGCACCTGCTTTAGGTACATTCTCATAAGACCAGCTCAACTTCTGGTTCAACATGGATAGTTTCATGTTTTCCTGGCAATAATACAGAAGTGGTTTGCCCTGCTTCGAGATTTTTGTTTTTTAAACTTTTCAGCCGAATGCTTTGAAAGTTTCCAAGTAGTGGCCAGTTCCAATTTAAAAGCCCCCCTGCTAGGCTAATTTCTTTCTCTGTAGCGTTTGAAAGTAGGCTGTGAAAGAAATTGCTTCCTAATATAGTGGAGAAACATCAGGGAAAAAACAAGTGCCGATGGAAAAGAAAGAATACGAGCAGAATAAATTATTTTAAAAAACCCGAACTTTTAAAGATATAATAGGATTCTGCGCATTCATCTATTGACTTCGTTTGGAGTCCCAAAGCTGAACCTCCCTAATGCTATCTTTGAAAGGGGTATATATTAAAAAAAAACTGATCTCGCTTAAGATGCTACAACCCGAAGAGGAGGAGACGGAGCAAGTCAGGTTTCGGCGGAAAGTACGCTGCTGCTGCTGCTGCTTGTGACCTCAGGTGTTCCTGCCTAGGAATAACTGCGAAGGCCGACGATGCTGCCTTTTTTTCCGGCTAGTGGTTCAGCAGGAGACTGAAAGACATGATTGGCTCGTGAATAAAGAAAAGTCGTTGCTAGGTAACCGCATCAACTTCGAGAAAACCGAGAAGCAAAAAGGAGGCGCTGCGTAGTAGGGACGAGGCACGAAAGCTGCCCAGTAGAACACATTTCCCAATATGCTGAGATAATATTGGGGAATCGCTTTAGGGGGCATCATGTTTATGGCTTCGCATCTCGTCGCTTAAAGCAATCGGGAATTCTAAGAGCCGAAAGCGGAGCGATTCGTCGTCCCCGATCAGTGAACCCCCCCGCGAAGGCTTAGGTTGGGGTTCATTTATTTGAGATGAAGACTCAGTTTTTAGTGCTGTGCTTGACGCACTTCTGGATCGTCGTATGTAGTATGTATCTGGGATTCTGCTCCTTCCGTTTTGCGGGCGTGTGGAGGGGGGTGCCGATTGCCATTAAGTTTTTATTTGCAGAAAGAATGAGGTAAATATATATTTTTTGTTCATAGCGAGGCTAGAAAGCGGGAGCCAGTGAGTTCGAGTGCTGCCTTAGCCACCAAAGTCAGCTGGGTGACTTTGAGCCAGTCAACTCTCCCAGCTTAACCCCCCACTCAAAGGTTTTTGTTGCTGTTGTTGGGAAAATAGCAGAAGGAAGGTATGTTATGATCGCTGCCTTGACTTATTTGTAAAAAACAATAAAGATGGGGTACAAGTAAATAAAATCAAGAGAGACTATTGCACTGTTCTCATGGATTCCCATCAGATATTTGTTTAAAAAATCAGATGTTACACATGGTCCATCCACAAACAGATTGTCATGATTTCCATGGATCAAAAAGCCTGGGCTTCATAATAAAATATTTGAAGCAGATTCCAGAACGTATTAGAACACAACATTTTTGTAGAAGACCTTTCCAAACCTGTGACAGTATTCTGTTTGTTTCAATGTAATAAAACAAGTTTCATTATCCCTGAGTTAAATGTCTTAACTCAGATATCTAGTAAGTGATTCTGCCAGCCATCTGTAAATAAATAAATAAATAAACCTCTGAATATGTTTTATAATGCTCTACATCTGCCCTCAGGTTCATATTGAAACGCTCTGCAGAGTTAAATACGTACATGTTAGTGCATAAGCTTTCATTTGTGTCAGTACACATCCATTCTTTTTTGCTTCCCCTTTGAAAGCTGAATGTTTTCCCATCTTACTCTGCATGTCATGACTCTCAACTTCAAGTTGTAAACATTTCCTTTGAACACTATGAAACATAACCAACATTGTTCCATCCCAGTGCCATCCCTTGCATATATTTAATCAGACATTCTCAGGAAAGTGTGTAAAGCAACTTTCAGAAATTATTGTGGTCCACCAGCAGCCTGTGGAGCTGGCAGCAGAGTCAGACAATGAGGAGGAATATGGGCCAGTCCTGGAGTCTGGGGAGGGCTCAGACGAGGGATCTGCATCTGACACAGAAATGGAGTCAGGGCCATCTGAGAGTTATGTGCTGACTCTGGAGCCTCCAGAATCTGATGCATCAGCAAGACAGAGAAACAGGGGGAGCCTGTTCCCGGTGCGTGCTTGTGCAGAGCTGCCAGAGGCAAGAACAGTTAAGACAAAAGGGGTGACTCGGGAGTAAGGCTTGGAGATGATTGGCCCCTCCCATAAGACATAAAGGAGGAGCAAAGGGACATGAACCTTTGCAGGAAGTAACTTTGTTCATTCTGGTTGGTTTAAAATCTGACGCTCTGTGTTGACTTTGTGCTCCGTTTGGCTTTGTACAGCTAATTGGCAATTTAGTCATTGGCAGCATTTCAAAGGTGGGTGCTTATCAGCCTTTCCTGAAAGACTGTGGCAGGTTTCTGTTGGACTATTCACAAACTGTTTGGGACTCATTACTCATACAATGCATATAATTCACAGCCATTGAAATTTTTAAAAAGGGTTTTGGGAACAGCATGTGATTGTTATTGTCTCAGGAAGCCTTGGTCAGAACAGAAATCTGGTACCCTCTAGATGAATGGGATGATTGACATATTCATACTTTCACCAGGCTAATTAGAAATTATAGAATTTATTGAAACTCCAGATTTGCAAGGTCTGGTATATAGGATGGAAGAACAGAATTTTAAGTGTATTTTTTCAATGGAGAGAGAAGTAAGTAAGTGATAGTTGCAATAATTTTGTTCTAACCTTTTCTGCTTTGGTAGTTGAACTCTCCCCACTTATTTCTTCCTCTCCTAGTAGATTCAGGAATTGGGTCAGTTGTAGTTTCCTCATGAACCACTTATTGATGTGAACAGCAGGTGACTTTACAGCTTTTGCCTTTATTTGGCTGACTCAGTAAATTGTCCAAAGTACTCCATTAATAGGTCAATCTTATTTTCGACTGAAGTTAAAAGTCTGGAGATCATCGATTGTGCTGTTAGTAAGTCTTGTTGTTAGTCTACTTGTAAATGTCTGCTACATTCTCTCTTTTTAAGTTCATATGATTCCCATCTTGAATAAGCAACACAGCTTTTGAACAAACAACAGAAGGGAAGCAATCTCCACTAGGAAAAAGCTCCATAACCTATTGATTTTCAATCTCTGTTTATAGAACCCATTTCAATGAGTTATAGACGGTATAACTACCTGGAGAGTAATTAGAGTCAGAGTTACAGGTAGCCTTTGATGTCCAACTTTTCGTTTAGTGACCGTTCGAAGTTACAACAGCATTGAAAAAGTGACTTATGTCCATTTTTCACACACACAACCATTTCAGCATCCCTGTAGCCACGTGATCAGAATTTGGAGGCTTGGCAACTTCCATGTATTTATGATGGTTGCAGTGTCCTGGAGTCATGTGATCATTTTTTGCAACCTTTGACAAACACAGTTAATGGGGAAGCCACATTCACTTAATAAACATGTTGCTAACTTAACACATGCAGTGATTCACTTAACAACTGTGGCAAGAAAGCTCATAAAATGATGCAATACTTAACAACTTTCTTGCTTAGCAACAATTGAGCTCAATTGTGGTCATGTCGATGTTGAAAAACTAAGCAGTTGGATCAAGGTAGTATTGGGATGAAAAATCCTTCGGGAAATCCAAATGTTCTAGATTAGGTTGGGCACAAATACATTTTTAAAAAGTCCTAGAAGAAGGCAATGCCCTATCATTTTTACACTGTTGCCAAGAAAGCAACTGGGATGTATCCATATAGTCTTTTAGAGATCAACCCAATAGAGAGATCTCATTGCTCTTTTGGGAGTTATTTATTCCTCGATGCATATATATTTTGGACTGATAGTTTTGGAAAAAATACAGAATCTTCCACTCATTTAACCTCACCTGAATCAACCCATAATGTATAAACACAATTTGTCCAGTGATTTTGAATGTGATAAAGAAAAATTGAAAAAGTCAAGGATGAATTAAAAATCAATGTTAAAAATTAATTAAAAGTTGTAGGGAGGGCTTCCAGGGCACTAACCAGCCCCATGGTTGCATTCCCCTCTGTAATCCCCTGAAAAGATGCAGAAATGTGTTTTCACACCTGTCTGAAAGGCCAGGAGAATGAGGTCCTGCCTCACTTCCAGATGGATAATGTTCCACAGTGTGGGGACAACTGCAGGGAAGATTGTCTTCCTGGATTCTGCCAGATGTAATTATTTAGCTGACCAGGCCCATAACATACTTGCCCTGCCTGATAGGGTGGGACAGGCTAATGCAGTGGAACAAAGATGGTTCTGTAGGTAACCTGGTCCAATGCCAAGTTTTGAAAGAAATATAAGTCATTGGAAAATAGTGCAGTGCAAATTGTCAGTTTAGAAAAGTGAGGTAATTTTTAATCATATCACCTGGTTCAAATGTGGAAAGAATGAGAACTAAGGGTGGGGATATTTTGCATTTCCAGGCAGATGATCATTTTAGCTGATTTTCATTTAACTACTTAGGTAATCACTTGCTCGATGCAATGAGATGTTCAGTGCTCCGAATTGCGCTTGCTTCCAATTTAAACATCCTATACCTTAGTCTTTTAAATAGGGCTTTGGTTATGTCTACTAATGTTTATTCATTTTGAAGTGTGGCAAAAACAATGGGCATGATTGCTGAGAAACTGGAAGTCTCCTATAGGGCAAATCACTAGATGTTCCTTTGTTTGTGTTATTTATACCATTCTCTATGTTTTGGAATAAATATCCTAAAACTAATACTTGGTTCTAGGTAGAATGTATTCTATAGCCAAAGTACATTAATGGTAAATTTGACCTTTCAGAGGATGATTTTTAAATGACTGTCCATCCATTACACATGTACGGGGTTTTATAAAAATGTCCATAAAAGCCAGTATATAGTGCAGTCCTAATATATTGACTTTTCACTGACATGGAATTCTCTTCTCTAAGGGATAAGGCTTACTATTTATTCATAAAGGCAAACTTAATGCTTCCATGTTCTTATAAATCTAACTGGAACATTCTTTTCTCTCAGTATAAATTGATAGATGAGGGGTGGGAGTCTAATATTTTAAGCATCTATACTCAGCTGGTTCTTTTATTAGGGTCAACTAATAAAAGAATCTGACATTCAGGATATTTTGTGTTCAAAGTTATATTGCTGAACTGTAGATTGTGAATTGTTTTTCCTTATATTTCAATTTGGCTTCCTCTCCTTTTGAGAAGCTTGTAATAGATTATAGGAGTATTTTTTGCTTCTTACAGAAACAGTAGATGATCCTGATGATCAGAGAGAAGATGACATTTCAGAAGAGGTAGTTAGTACTGTTTAAAACTATCAGCTTTTATGTTTCATTTTAATTATGGTATTTAAAATAACATTAATGATCAACAAGTAAAAATAATTTTATGGCTATTTCATATGCAAGGGCAATAAAAGAAAAATTTATTTGATCTGGGGAAAATATCACATTGTATAGGGAAGTAGAAAGCATATCATACTTGAAATCAATACATTTTAAAATAGCCACCTGTTGAATTCTAAGTTTACCTGAAAAGTGAATATTCTGAATAAGGTGACACAAATTAATGCTCAGATACAATCAAACTCTGCCATCTTTTCAATGCTATAAGCATGTGCTTAGTTGTCCTTTCAGGTTCTAGAATGGTATCATAAAATCAGAGAATGTTGAATCTTAAAGACAATCTAATCCAAGCCCAGGTCCATTGAAATAATCCATAATTTAACTTAAAACATAAGTGTTTTAAATGCCATTATTTTGCTAGTGCCAAAAAAATCTTCAATCACGAGTGTTAATGATTATTGTCAGATTACACTTACATCCATCATTATGAAATGTTTTGAAAGACTGATAAAATACTTTATTGTATCCAGCCCCACTCCAGCATTTGACTCGCTTCAGTTTGCTTACCATCTGAATCGCCCCACAGAGTATGCTATTTGTTCTGTTTTCCATCTGAGCTTGATAGACTTAGAGGAAAGAAACACTCATGTGCGAATGCTGTTTTTCTACTTTAGTTTGGTATTTAATACGATCATTCCTCAGCATTTAGTAGACAAACTGGGCCTTTTAGGCTGTAATACTCTTTTGTGCCAATGGATTCCTTAATTTTCTCACTGATAGGTCCCAATATGTGTGAGCTGGGACAAATATGTATAACACCACTTTCTTCAGCACAGTTCACCTCAGGGCTGTGTCCTATATCTGCTGTTGTTCCCCCTGTTGGCCCATGACTGTTGTGCAAGGTTTGCTGCCAACCATATTGTGAAGCATGAAGATGACACCACAATCGTGGGCTTTATTTAGGATGACAGGGAGGCAGTAGTGGGATTCAAATTGTTTTACCACTGGTTCGGTGGCCATGGCTTGGTGGCCATGGCTTGGTGAGCGTGTTTTACCTAATGCCGGCATGCATCTTTCCCGATACTAGCTGAGACCTGCAGCGCCAATCAGCTGAGAGGATAAAGAAGAGAGCCAATCAGCTGAGAGGATAAAGAAGAGAGCCAATCAACTGAGAGGATAAAGAAGAGAAAAGCGCAGGGGCAGGTGGGAGGGCCGATCCTGCACTTTTCTCTTCTTTTTACTCTCAGTTGATTGTCTAGGATTTTTTCCTCCTCTCGGCTGATCATAGGCTTTTTTTACTACTGGTTCGGCTGAACCAGTCCGAACCGGTAGCATACCACCACTGCAGTGAGGGTGCTTACAGAGAGGAGGTAGAGGGTTTGGTGGACTGCCTCATTCTAAATGTAGGAGAAACAAAAGAGATCAATGTCAATTTTTAAAAAGGCAGGGACAGCCATATATCTCTGTGTATTAATGATTCAACTGTGGAGGTGATTAATAGTATCTAGTTTCTGAGTATGCCACTAATGAGTAGGTTAGCTTGGTCACTCAACAGTGAGACACTGGTGAAGCAGACACAGCAGCAGCTGCATTTTCTGTGTCATATGAGAAGAGCACATCTTCCTTCCCTTGTCCTTACCACTTTCTATAGAGGGAGGATTGCAAGCATCCTGTTGTACTGTATTACTCTTTGGTTTGGAAGTATTACTGTTTCAGACAGGAAGACTGTGCAGAGAGTGATCAGCATGGCAGAAAAGATTGTTGGAAGTTCACTTCCTTCTATCCAAGACATGGTATATAAGCACTGCTTGACCAGGGTCTGCAGTATTGTCGGGGAACGCTACACATCCTTTCCATGATCAGTTTTCTTTGTAACCTTCTAGGAAGAGGCTTCGTGGTATCAGAAGCAGACCTACATTCTGTAATAGCTTTGTACCATATAGTATCAACTTTGTTAACTCTCAAGACTCTTTTTTCTGCTATGTATTCAAAATAGTACTACCAATAGCATTTAGATTTACTGTACATACTGTTTCATAGTGCTTTACAGCCCTCTCTGTAAGTGGTTTACACAGAGTCCGCAGATTGTCCCCAACAATCTGGGTCCTCATTTTTACCTCAGAAGGATGGAAGGCTGAGTCAACCTTGAGCCAGTCAGGATCAAATTCATGGCAATGGAATTCAGAGATTGTCTGCAATACTGCATTGTAACTACTGCACCACCACTGATACACGCACACATTCTTTTGAGAGTAAGCATCAGAATTTCACTTTTAATGTGTGCCAGTATGTACACAGAAAAATGACAATGAAGATGATTTTATCTGTTATCTCTCTTACCACATGCCCAAAGCATCTGCATAACTGCAATGCAGAAAGCTGTACCTATTCCATTAATAGAAACCAAGAATGTCCTACCTATCAGTCCTGCCAGATAATCTAGACAAGAAGCACACCAAAGAGTACTAAGCCTATCTTTAACAGAATTAACAGAATTTTGCAAATTGAAAAGCAAACCTCCTATCCATCCTTTTTACCCTCCCGAAAGCAGGTTCCTTCTGAGACGGTTTCGCCACCCCTCCTCTTTCAGACTCAAATTTCATTTATTAGACTCTTGTCTAGATTGGCTGTTAGTCCTGTCTCCCAATGTCATTCCCACGTACCATCACACTAGGTAAAGAGGGAGACAACTCAAAGAGAACATAATAAGCAGAGATAATTTAATGTAAGTATAATTGTTATTTATATGATATACTTTATTCTGTCTCCCCTTTATACTTAAAAATCACCGGGTTTCTGCAAATTTCCAGCAGTAGAACTACAGATTCAGGAATTCTAATATCAGTGACTCTCTTTTTCATTAGTAATAAAAACTGGGTTTCTTTCATTTCTTCCATAAATAGAAATTCGTTTCCAGACAAATTAAGAATACAGAACATCCATTACCTAAAATGGTACTATAACATTGTATAGATGTAAATCAATAATCAGTCTGATTTTTGTTGGTCCTTTATAGATTACTTTCAAAATCATCTGAAGAATAGGTTTATAACGCCAGATACAGTTTGATTTATTTTTTTTAAATTTTCCACCTATAGAAGAAAAGTGGAGGCTATATTCCCTGAATCCTTTTTCCACCTGCAAATCCCGTGAACATATATGTCTTGAAATCTATTTCCAAGAAGGAGAAAGGATCCACTGGGAAAATGAAATTAATGTATTAAAGGAAACATAGTTAGATCACTAAGTTTTGCAAACAAAAGGTTATGATGGGATTCCATCAATGTATTATCACTGATGTTTTTAGGTTGATAGCCAATCCATGTAAAAAGAATGACTTTATTTGGCCAAAACTTTTGAGTTTCCAAAAATGTATCAGTCATAATGGTAATTATAAATTTGTAAATTTATTTCATGGTGATTCCATGGATACTACCATACAAGGATATTTTGGAAGGTTTTTTTGTTTGTTTGAGGGGGGAGGCAATTTTTACCAAGATAGTTTGCCACTGCCTTCTACTAAGATGCTTTTGACTTCTCAGTCCAAGCTTCAGATCTTGAATTCTCTGGTGGTGTTCCAACTAAATACTAATTACAATACTGTAGTTTTGACTCTGTTTAACCTCTGTGCTTAGATGAGAATGGCTTGCTGCTACCATCTGTTGATTCAAGTGAATCCAGTAATAATTATTTGTGCCAAAGGATTGCAGAACTCACTCAGCTCAATTGCTTAAACAATTATCTTATTCATTGATTACCATATCTTTTTTCATTAAGTATGGCTTTTCTGCCTATGGTAAAGTTGGTTTTACTCTTTCCCAGCTTAAATGACAGATGATGCATCTAATGAACGGGGGGGGGGGGTTCTCTCTTTCTCTTCATATTCTGGTACATTGTTTCTAGGAAAAAAGAAGCTGCTGCAAAGTGAGTCATTTCATTCAAAGAAGAATCTAAATTGGGGATAAAAGATGCTTACATGTGTTCTTCCTTAAGTTACTTAAATCGAAGGACAGAAATATACTTACTTTCTTGTGTCACTGTGAAAGACTATATTTAGAGGCAAAAATGAAGTAAAGCCCTAAAAAGATTGAATTTTCTGAAAAACAAAAGGGAAGCAATCTTGGCAAACATAGTTTACACAAATAGCTAACACAACATGTTTTGCAAAGATGTGAGCAGTATGTGATAGGTCAGACCATTCAAATCCTATTTTGTCATTCATGTAGAAAGTTTAGTATTGCAATAATCACTTAAAATCAGTTGGAATTCTTGGGGTCTTTTTCTTTATTTGTCATTGGTTATGTGACACCCATTATGGTATGCATTTCAGTGCCAATAATCAATGAACTACTGAAACATTTTGCCATACCCATTAGTTTAGCAGACTAATCTTGAGTACAATGTTCTTTTAAAAACAAACCAGTTTGTCTACTATTAATGTGGCACCCCACAGTCACATTGTACATACTGTATGTAGAAATAATACATGCAGTTACCATCATGTGAACATGTGCCATGAAACAATACCTAGGTCAATTTATTTCAATATTGAAAAATGGTATAACTAAACTATTTTGCAGGAGATCCTGAACATAATCCGAAGAGCAACAATGCAAGTTACTTTTCCAACCCAAGGTAATAATATCACTTTAAGAGTGGTGATCTCTAATTTACACTTTTATGATACAGTGAGCAGACCTTAATGTAGTGGAGTTTGGATGCAACAGAGAAAAATCTCTTTATACTCTATGCTTATGCCCATGCATAAAATGTATAAACTACATAAAATATGCATACATAAATTTCCATTCCCATTTTATCCGTGAATAAACAGTGTGAAAAAGCATGCGTAAAATCCCATTTGGATTTAACAAAATTCTGCTTGAATAACCCCTATTCACCATTAGCCTGTAAATCAAGAATGTACTGTATTATTAAGTATTAAATTATTAAATTATTATGAAGTATTAAATGATCAAAGCCATGATAGGTGATAGAGGCAAAGGTGGGATTCCATCAGTTCGTACCAGTTTGGATGAACCTCTTGATCTGAAGATCAGCTGGCAGCGAACCAATTCACTGCAATGAGCATGTGGGCTGGCCTGCCCGCCCGCCACTTTTCTATCCTGTGCTTTATTTCCTTTTGTTGGAGCACAGCTGATTCACGCGATCACCGAACCGATTGTTCTACTGGTGGAATCCCACCACTGGGTAGAGGGCTATATCTAAGAGTCTGTCTGGTGATGGCGATGGCATTTGAACAATTGTGTCTCGAAATATAAGAGGAATACACAGTGAAGAACATGAATTAACAAGTAAAATGAAAGAAATAGGTAAGTCATTTCTCTAAAATTTAACAAAGGGGTAGGAGGGAATAGGTCTGAGTGAAGGTGGTCTGTAGAGTGGAGTTGATGAATACATGCAGTTATCATTCATATGATTGACAGTGGAGTGCTACAATGCCTAATAGGTTTCCTCTTCCATCTTCTAATGCAATGTAGTTAGATGGGAGTGGGAGAAAGGGTTTCAGAGTGAGTGGGGAAGACAAGGATGTGAGATGGAGAGTCTAGCGGGATGAATAAAGTGGATCATAGTACCTCAATGTTGTCAGATATGGGGAGATGTAATTGTGGGAGAGGGGCAGTCCACTAAGTCTGCTGCCTTATGCTGGGTTCGCATTCCAGCCCCTTGGGCTCAACTCATTTGTCAGCAGACCAACATTTGTCCAGGTTTAAACTGATGCATTTAAATTTCAGTTCAGTCTTTAATGTGGCTCCTCTTATTGTCAGAGGAAGGGGTCCCTCTCTCAGAAATGTTCCCAGCTGGGTATAGGATATGGCATCAGCCTCAACTGTACGAAAGGGGAGGTGTATTGCTATTGTCATCAGATGGTCTTTGGTTGCTATCAGGGGCATTGCTGCAGAGGTTCCCAGCTGTAAGACCCTTTTCCTTAGGGTGGGCTTTAGGGATCAGGTGTGAATTGCTGCTATTGTACCAGCCTTCTGCTCATAGCTGCCTCTCTGCCCGATCTCTTAGATCATACTGCAGAGTTAGCAGTGGAGTTTCCCAGGCTTATAATTTGGGGGTTAGGCTTCAATTTGCTTTCCCTGGAGGTGGGGTCAGAGGTAGCTCTGGAGTTCACAGAAACCATGACTTCCATGGAACTGTCCCAAGTCATCCAGGGTTTTACTAGCAATAAGGAAATTTGACTGTGGATTTTTAATATTGTACACCATTTTGTAATCACGATATGTGAGTTGGGAGGCTGTATACATTTGTTAATTAAATGTATAAGGTTAATTATGAATGAAACACCTAAAATGCATGTCATAAATATGAATGGTTTGGTTTAGGTTGTTATAAGTATGTATAAGAGTTCCCATCTTGGTTCACCTCTAGGAAATGTATTGAAACCTGGATTTTTCTCCAGGCATTTGGGCGCATTTGAATGGATCTCCCTCTGGTTCCTTTCATATTAATGCTGGGGTTTATATTCTGTATTTTATATTTATAATATATACATGTTATGTTTTACCACTGTATGGCTCTTTTTGGTTTATTATTTGTTTTTTGTTATATATATATATATGTGTGTGTGTGTATGTATGTATGTATGTATGTATATATATGTTGTCATATATATGCCTTTCAGGGTCATAAGGTGGCCTTATAGATCCAATAAATGAATAAAGAAAATATAAGTGTGTTTGAAAATAGGAATACATTGGCATGTAACTTTCCAGTGAATTGTGAACCAGATGAGTTCTGGGAAATACTGCAACCTTCCAAATGAATATGATTAAATGATTCTGTCAGCTGACATGAATGGGGATAAGGGAATGAGATGGGAGATGACCAAAAAGGGACTGGGTCAATTTCAATGAGAATGGTGATGGGGGGAGGATATCTGTTTTAAAATTCTATTTCTAAGACAAAATATATTGTAAGTCTACTCACACATCTAGTACACATTGCATATACATCTAAAAGCTAGATTGATTTTTAGTGTTTCTGATAAGATATTGGCAAAATTAGTGAAGAATAGAAGAATGGGGAAAAATGGTGAATAGACAACAGACTATTACTTCCTGGCCATTGGGAGTGTTGGAGGGAAAGACTGGGAAAATAAGAGGAACAATATTAGATGCAAAGAACCAATAGATGGGAGAAGAATTAATTAATAATGTATCTCATGTGGAAGCTCGGTTCAGACTGCAAAAAGCCCTGGAAGAAATTAAAAATATTCAAACAGATCCTGTCTTAATGAACTCACTAAAATGTGGGCTGGTTGTTCTTAATATAATACCTAAGATTCTGTACTTTACCCCTAATCTTTATATTAAAACTTTTATTGGAATCCGTATATAGTGCACTGCAGTAAGTAGTGTTAAAAGTGAATCTTGAAGGAAATGGATATGGAAGAAAAAGAAAACAAGTGGGGAAAAATGACAATAAAACAACTGCAAGAAGAGAAGATATCATCCAAGTATGAAGGAGTAATATAGAAAAAAGGAAAGGAAAAAAGATGTGGAAAGAGAAAATACAGAACAATTCTGCTGGAAATTAAAACATAATATTTTAAAAAATATGAAAAAGGGCTAAATAAGGAAACTCTAGCAGAATGAATGGAATTGAAAAAACAAAGTGATGAAATTATTTGCGATAAAATCAAAGTAGAGTATCAGCATTCCAAGTAATGCATCCATTGAAAGCAGAACTCCAAGGCAGGTATATTCCTCAAAGAAATATTTATTGGATACATCATATTAGCACAACTGGTTTTCCCCTGGTTTTCACCTAATTAAAAAGTAAAAGTCCCCCCCCCCCAGGTCATCGGTCACATTGTCCAATAGTGGTGCTGGCAGGTTGCCTGGTTACTCCACTCCTCCTTTTCTCAGCCACCAGTTGGAATGACCTTGATTCCCACAGGAAAACTTTTTATTTTGATGGCCAAGCCGAGCTATCTAAAATTCCCCCCTCCCTTTCTCCCCCTTCATTTTGTGGCAACCCTGAAGCCTCAAAGATGGCCTCAGCCAGACTCACTTCAGGGTTGACATAGAGAATGCTAGAAGATTCTAGAGACTTGCATGGAAGTAATGGTAACATGTAAAACACTAACATTAAAACTAATGCTATAAGTATTAGCTTCTCAAAAAAAAAAAGATGAAGAGGAAATCATAAAATGCTAGGAACAAGTTGAATCAATAAGACTGTAAGTATAACTGGATGGTTTAAATGAAAACATATTATAACATAAATTTTCTTAGGAATGGCAGTGACATTTCTTTAATGTATGTAATGACTGTGCCTGAACATTGGAAGAAATGCTATTATTGTTCTGGTGTATAATAAAGAGAAAATTATCAAGAATGAAAGCAAAAATAATAGGGATTAGCTGTTATCCCTGGAAAGATGTCAAACTTTTTTTTTTTTTTTTGGTCTGAGAAAAATGTAAGGAAGGAATGAACAAGCAGACCAGATTCTTCCTCCAGAAAGTGACTGAGAAATGTATAAAAGTGAGAAAATTTATTGTGTTTATTTAGAGAAAATATATGATAAAACAAATAGACTTGAATAATAAGATAGCTTGAATGAATATGGAGATTAAGATTGCTTGCTGAAAGCGATTAGTATAAGATGATTATAAAGCATAACTAACAATAAAAAAGAATACTTATCAAAGTATTTCAGGTTTAAGCAGGGAATAAGATAAGACTGAGTAATGTCTGCATGTTTAATATATGTATGGGTAAATGTGTAATAATTGCTTATAGTGATGTTAGAGGTATTTGGTGAATGAAAATGTCTGTGCTTTTGCACATAGACAATGCCACATGTTGACTAACAGCCAAAATTACTTGTTGTGAAAACAGTGTAGGATATAATGAGGGGTGTAGATTTGAAAATAAATTTCTCAAAGATCATCACAGTTGTGTTTGACAGGGAAGATGGAATCATAGATTTTATATATATATAAATAATGAACAATTAGAGTAAGTAGATGCATGTGAGCGTACCTTGACAAAACGTTTACTAAATAGAGAAAAGTCGATGGACAAATTGTAAGACATGCAAATACAGGTAATCCTTGGTTAATGATAGAAATTAGGACCAGAATTTCTGTCACTAAGCAGTGGGGTTCTCAAACAAAATATCATACGACCTCATCACTTAGCAACCACAATCCCAACAGTCCTGATTGCTGCTGTTTAGCGAACCCCAGCAGTCCTTAGATCCAAGTCATTTCCAGACTGGTTCTTCTCAGCTTCCAGCCTCGGTAAGATAAGGGACTGCTTCCTCTTGAATTCCCCCCCCACCTGCCCCATCTCTGCCCTTTTGGCTTCCTACCTGCACCAACGTGCCTACCGTCCCTGTCCTATTGTTTCTCTTATTCTTTTATTTTTCTTTATGTATCCTTTCATGTATTCACAACTATGTATCCTTTTATCTTGTAAACAATTGGCAAATCAAATAAATAAATAAAATAAATAAATTACCACTTGCCTTCATTGCCTCATTGAAGGAGAGCATGCTGACTATGTAGAGCCAGACCTAACTCGGCTTATCTCTGTATGGCAAACTTATTTACATCTAATTTGTAATTTCCAATTGACCTCACGTGGGCCAGATAAGAATAGCCAAAGGGCTGGATATGGCCTGGCGGGGGGGCATAAAATGCTGAGGTCTGGGATAGTGAGTAGTACATAGTCTGTTATAAGCAATTAATGTGTATTCAAAGTAGCAAAAATGGTCATGTGTGCGTGCTTCTGCCAACTTTTTTTTTGGAAAGTAAGACTTGGGAATGTCAGGAGAAACCGAAAGGTAAATTGAATGCAATAAAAAACAAGAGATTTAGGAAGTGTATAGTTCTTGTATAGTAAGACAAGAAAAGATAGGGTCAAGAATATGAATGGATGTCGCATGAACGGATTAAATGCAAAACTGAGTAACTAGCAAAAAAGAAATACATTAAGATTTTTTGTATAAAAATAATAAATGAGGATGAAATTACAATGTGGATACAGTATATGAAGGAAGAGTGAATGAGGCGAAAGGAAATGAAAGTGGAATTTCAAAAAGTCAGGTCTGGGTGATTTAATGCAAATTTCAAAAAAGACTGTCAAGCAATTAAAGGAAGAAAAGGCAATGTATGAATTACAAGGCTGTGGTGGAAATAAAAATGGTATGCAAGGACACAAAGTTAGAAGTATAGTGGGGGTAGTGTTGGTGAAATTAAATTTAATAGTATTTCCTTTTTTAAAAATCCTATTCCTGTAACTTCTTTGACCTACTATTTCTGTTTCTGTGCTTCGCATAAGATTGTTTGCCCTGACAGCAGGCCTGATGGCCATGTATATGTAAGATAAGTAGATGTTTCACTTGCACAAGTGAAAAAGAAAAACAGCTCTGAACATATAAAATCAATTGGAAAAGTTTTTAAAACAGATCTGATTGATGATAATTCAAGCAGTCATTAAAATCTGGGCTGTTACTGTAACACATTATACAGCTAGTACTGTTGATTGGATACAGGCTAGCTAGTTGCTTTAGTTCACACACTCTGAAAACTTGGGAAAATGTATCTTCCATTTCACCTTCAAAATGACATAGATTTTTGTATTTATCCCCCCTAAAAATGTTGGTTGTTGTGGTTTGTTGTTAGTGAAACAGATAGTGGAGACTTAAATGACTACATAAAAGCAAGCAAGGAGAAAATATTAATAAATGTCTGCAGGGGGAAAAGTTTTGAATGTGAGAATGAAAGGCAACATCCAAAACCAAATAATTAGAATAATGAATGAAAAACTGGGGAAAAAAATCAAACCTCTGCCTAGTCAAAACCTGAAAGGAATTAAAGGCAGCGTGAATAGTAGCAAAACTTGGCAAGGCTTGTGATTGATCCATTAGGAAAGAGAAGGAAAGATTGCTATTTGCAGCCCCAGGATATAAGTACTGGCAATCAATGCCATAAAAAAATAACCCTGAAACAGCAAGATGGATTATACAAAAAGAAAGAAAAGACTGTTTGATCACCTAATAAGTAGCTATAGCAAAACTGCCAAGATTGTGGCAAAAAATATGCTTTCGAATTCGCATAATCAGTATGAATTTGATGTATAGGTAGGACCATAACATTGAAAGTGTGTTCCAGAATCAACATGTAAAGCTGTTATGGAACTTCTGAATTCTGAACAACGTCTAGAACATGACATGCCAGGCATCACAATAACTGAAGAAAATCACAATTTATGTATAGATGTGGCAACTGAACCTCAGTAAAATAGCTCATAAGGAACTGGATAGATTATAAAGTATTAGGACTTACAATTGAAATGCAGAGATTATGGAATTCACCACCGAAATGGTAGAATTGTCAGAGCAGCTGAAAACAGTAGAATTATTCAACCTCACAACTTTCAACTTATAAAACAACAACTCTGTATATGCATATAGACTTACAATAATAGCAGGACAACCCTTAGGGTTTGAAATAAAGCTTGAATTGATCCTAACCATCATTGAATCAGTATTTTCTGACAAAAGAAGTTTCAGAAATTTTTCACCTGGCCTGGTGGCATGCAATTATTGCTTACAAGATGATTTAGTGTGGTCCTAGGCTCCTTTCTAGCTGCTATTATGTGTTTGTGTCTCCTTGAGTCAGTACAGATCAAGGCAACTGTTGAATATGCTAATGAGGGGAACCAAGGAACACAGGTTTCTCTCCAGTCTGCCTTTCTGGTGAGAAAAATAATAATTTAAAATGATTAGTCCACCCTGCTGGTGAGAAATTAGAGGAACCTCATTGGCTGGGCTGCCTGACATCTCCCTTTAAAAGAGGGAACTGCCAGACAGCCACTTCACTTCTTTGTACACCAGTACCGACTAAATAAAGAGCTGTTTGTCACTAGCTGAGAGTCCTGCCTCTTCTTGCTGTTACGATGTCCAGAATTTTCAAAAGTAGTTTGCCAATGCCTTCTTCCTAAGACTGAGAAAAACAGGACCTGCTGGCTGATTGGAAAACTAGATCAATGTTTCAGTGTTAATTGGTGAAAGAAACATTAGCCTTTCAGTTAAACAATCTAACAAAAAAAAATCAAGCAATTCACAGAGAATCCCTCTTAATTAATGGATAACACTGGACAATAATTTTTTTCCCAAAGTTTTGCATTCTAAAAAATTTTTGGTGATTATGATAGACACCTTCAAACTAAATACAAATATAATTACAGTATGACTATAATTATATCATGTAGAAATCTTGAGAATTATGGAATTTTAATGACTTTTTAATGTATTTAATTGCCTAATGTATTTGACATGTCACATGAGTTCAATGGGGACAAAAGTGTTTTGCTGCTCATTTTCATTTGTAGTCAGTTTCTGAGGCTTCTCATTGCAGTGTTCAGTAATTGTCAGCTAGCCTTGATGGATTACAGTTGGCCTGATACCATTTTTCTATTGTGGTAATGTCCTGGGGAAAACTTTCATTATGTTCAACATTGACTACACTTAGATTTTCAGGAAAGAAGTCCAAGTGTGAAGGCAGAAAATGAATCTTCAGTGACATGTTGTGTTTCATGGTCCTGTATGCTGTAAGAAATTTGTCAACCAACTATATGTATTGGTAGTTTGATGCTCTGTAGTTGCCAAGAAAATTCTCAACAACATCCTTGAATGCTTTCACAGGTGATTTTCTCTGGCCTCACCAATAGGTCATTGATGATGCATCTGATCTGTGGACCAATAAAAATGCCTTCCTTAATCTTGGCATAAATTAGAACACCTTCATCTTCATTGTTCATTGCTTTTACATAATAATTGTTTAATAATGCACAAATTTTAACTTCTCTTCCTAGTGAGAAGTAGTGTCTATGGAGATTCTCAGTCATCCAGGTCTTGGTTGTCCCAAAGGTGTTTTTTCCACAGGCAACTGGACTTCCTTGTTTGTCATTGAACATATTTTGCTTCTCATCCAAGAAGCTTCTTCAGCTCTGACTGGATGGTGGGAAATGGAAGGATTTATATTCCTTGCAAAGAGCTGATCATTTGCATTATTCCAGAGAGTTGTTGAGGCTACTTGGATATCTGTTTGTGTCCTCAGGGTCATCTGAGTAGTGCAAATGGGTATGGAGCCTTTTTGGAACTGCTGAAAGGACTGTGTTGTGGAGCTGGGCTTTCTAGAGGATGTTTTCTGTCCTGTGTCCCTTCATTGTTGAACACAGGCACAGGCTGTTGGGGATGAGTCTGTGTTGTTTGCATCTCAAACTGAAGCACAAATGGTTCCTGTAGTCTGCAATTTTTCTGAAAATACTCCGGCACTATTTGAAGGGTGTATACCTAAAAGTCTTTAGAGATTCTCAGTTATCCAGGTCATGGTTGTCCCAAAGGTGTTTTTTCCAGAGGCAACTAGTCTTTCCTGTTTTTCTTTGAAGACGTTTCACTTCTCATCCAAAAAGCTTCTTCAGCTCTGACTCAGAGATTAGGTCAGGGTAGTAAATAGGTGATATACCTATTTATTCCACCGCTAGATTACTTCTAACAAAATTGAAGTTTTTGTAATTGCAGCTGCTTTATATATGTAACAAAAGAGGATGAAGCAAAGTTGGGAAAATTTGATCATAGTTCTCATGTGTCATATCTTTTTTTGCTCTTATAGGGTAAAAGCTTAACAGATGTGGAGGGGTAAATAGGTCCCAGAAGAATAAGAAGAATTGCCAGGCTAAATTTAGACCACCGAGTGGGAAAAATGGAGGACTATGCTTCTGAGAGAGACTCTGTGAATAAACAGCATTTGTAGAAGAAGACATGTATCTAAAGGAGAGGGCATGGCCACACTGGGTGTTAGGAGTTGCAAAAAATGACAGCGCAAGTTGTAAGATTAATGAGAAATTACAGAAACCGGACAGTAGAACTGCTCCCTGTTATTACAGCTTCAGAGAGTGTTAACCTCTGGGTAGGTGGATTAAATGACTGGGGTTTTCTGGAAAAGATCTTTATAAATATTTCATGGGATTCTGCAGTGCAAGCTATCTTTTGTAAGCACAAACTGCCTTACGCTGAATGTACCACATTTGAAATATGTCTCAATTAATGTGCAAATTTTACTTGAAATCTGTATTTCAGTTCCATTCTAGTCTTGATTGGAAAAGGGTCATTAAATACTCACAGATAGACACTCATTCAGATGCCAAACACAAGAGAGATTGCTATGATGACCAAAATAGCATTTGTTCTAAAACTGATTTTATTTTATTTTATTCTGGTCAAAAAATTTTCTGGTAAAAGAAGAGGTTGGAAAAAAGAAGGACAAGAGTATTTCTCAGAGTAACCAGAAAATACTGAGGCATTTGAAAACGACAAAGACAAGGAAAAGTAAGTATCCATTCTGAATTAGTAGGCAACATTCACCCTGTTTGCAGGATTTCTAAAAGCAATTAACCCAGGCTGCACAGAAACACAAGGCTGCGCTGCTCACATGGCCCATGGGAACACAAGGCTTGTGTCACTTGCATTGTGAACAACACATGGTAGTGAGGGGAGGGGGAAAAGGGCAGAGGGGGGGTCTGGCCCCACTCACCCTACGCGCCTGGCCTGGCCACTGGGCTGCTTCTTTCCGCTTCTTTCTTCTTCTACTTTTGGCTTCATGCAAGGAAAGCAGAAAAAGTCTTTCTTTCTCTCCCCCAAGCTCCGCAAGAAATGAGCCTTTGGGACCCTGCTGTGCCGGTGTAACAAGTCTCACAAGGACTCATTTCTGGCAGAGTTTGGGGGAGAGAAAGAAAGACTTCTGCTGCTTCTGCTACTTTCCTTGCTTGAAGCCAAAAGAGTCTCAGTCTCTCTCTCTCTCTCTCTCCCTCTCCCACCTGAGAACGGAGCTGGAGGTGGTATCCTGCGATCCCAAATAAAGAATGACTGATCGGTAGGAAAACAGGGTGGGAAATTTTCCTGCAGTCTTTTTTTGGGATTTTCCCAGGGTCTCTGGTACCGTGGGATTTAAAATTGTGAGTTTGGTGGTCCCTGAGGTCCAAAAGGTTGGTGATCCCTGCTCTAGACAATACACATGCCACCTATTTATTCCTCTTTGGTGTGTATCAATGATATGGAAAAATCATAGGAGGACCATGAAACAAATTTACATTTCTAAAATAGTCTGTTTGCAAACACGTTGAATTCATATAAGTCTGTACCTTATAGATATACGCACATAGAAGTAGTCAAGTGTTGGATAGCTGAATTCAGCAGGAGCTTTGGTTAGAAAATGTGCCCTGAACCAAAACAGATACTGAGTAATTAAATACCAGAACATGTTAATTAAAGGTGAAATGTTCATAATAAGATTGCTTTGGATGCATAGTAAAGGCTTAATCCGGCTATCAATGAATGCTAATTGACATTCGTTAATTTGAAATAACTATTAGATTAATTATGAAATATATAGAATAAGAAAGCCTCACTGATTCTAAATTACACCTTGAAGAGAGATAAAAATTGGGGGAGAGGAAGACAGAAAGCTCCATCATCTTTTAAGCACCCTTCCCTTATTTGTTTTTTGCCTAATACAGATGTTTCAAATGTCAAATATCGGTTAGACCAGCTATCAATTATTACAATTGAAGTAAATATTTTTTTTAAAAAAAATATGAAGACAGAAAGTTTTTGAACAAAAAGTTCATAAACTTGCTTCTATTTAATCTACCCTGTTTCTCCAACAATATGGCCTCCCCCAATAGGAAGTCCTAGCATGTTTTATAGGCATGAAATGAAATTAAGCCCCTCCCCCAAATTAAGGCCTATATTAAAACATGCGAAATGGGGGAATGGTGGGGGCTTGCCGTTAGGAAGTACTTTTGTTGCACACCCGGATATGCTGCTGCCTGCGTTGACCCTGATACTAAGTGCCTCACCAACGCCGAGGTCAACATCCAAGCTGTCGCTGCCCGCCCACCCAAAGATGCAAGGGGGGAATTAAGTCACCCGAAAAGACAGCCTAGCCATTTTTGGGGCTCAAAAAAAATAAGACCCGGCCTTATTATATGAGAAACACGGTACATCTTAAAGAGATAGAAGTATGAGAGACAGGCAGACAGGGCAAATTTCCTTTGCCTCTTAAATAATAATAATAATACTTTATTTGTGGTCACAGACCAAAGCACAAGTACAACAAAAGAAGAACATGGGAAAATTAATCATGAACAATTGGTCACCAAAAACTTGACTAAGGGGAATTACAGCGTTCTCCTCTGATGATTACAGCTCTTAAAAAAATTTTGGAAACCAAAGAAGTGATATATGAGGAGCCATCCCCTAGACAATATAAGAACAAATTACTAACATTGGGTCTAGAAGGGTCTGTTTCAAGGAGAGACAGTAACTTAGATCTGCCTGCATTATACATAAGGCAATATAAAAGGACATGCTCCACAGTTTCAGCCTCAGCTCTTTCACAGGGGCATAACTGCTTGTTAATTGGGAGCCTCTTAAATCGCCCATCCAGTAGTGCTGAGGGCAGAACATTAAAGCGAGCTAGGGAGAAAGCTCTTCTATACTTGGGAATGGTTAGAGTGTAAAAATAGGAAGCCATCCTCAGTCCGTAATTATTAAATTGGCTGAAGATCAGAGGGGAGCAAGTTTTGTTAGCTCTGGCTCGTAGATATTGCAAGTCAATGTCCACAAGCCGTTGGACTACCCTAAATTGGACGTCCTTAAGGCCATAATCTCCCAGGGCATCCCCTGTAAAACCTAGCAGGTGTAATTTCTTCATCAGCTCCCTCTCCCAATGAGAAATATGAGAGTCAGCAAACGCTAGGGAGAGGTAGCTACCAGGAACTGCCAGAAAGAGCACCTGAAAACTCCATTTAAAGGTGTTAATCCACGCCATACATTCGACTGATTGAATGCCCAGTTCCAGGTACATTGGAGCAAAACCAACACAAGGAGGAAGACCCAGAAGTTTTCTGAAAAAGACAGCCTGGGTTCCTCCAATACAATCCTTGAAGCCCCGTATCCACCTCTTAAATATAGATGTATCTAATTAACAACAAACCAGGTAGAAACAGGCCTAGGGACTGCTGAGATGAAGATACTTCCCTGCTTTGTTCGGGTATTTTCCCATGTCATTGTAGTTGTGCTTTTAAAGTTGTAGCAACGTTTCGGCAGAATCTCATCTGCCATCGTCAGGTTTCTGTATTCTGTTCTGACTAAGTCTAAGTCTGACTAAGTCTGACTCATAGACGAACACTATACAGAAGCCTGATGATGGCAGATGAGATTCTGCCGAAATGTTGCTACAACTTTAAAAGCACAACTACAATGACGTGGGAAAATACTCGAACAAAACTGAATACCATACATGTAAGTGCAAAACTTAAGAAAACAAATATACATAAATACATATATACATATACATATACATATACATATACATATACATATACATATACATATACATATACATATACATATACATATACATATACATATACATATACATATACATATACATATATATATATATATATACATACATACATACATATACATATATATATACATATACATATACATACATATACATATACACATACACACACACACACACACACACACACACACACACACACAACACACATATATATATATATATATATATATATATATATATATATATACAAATATATATATATTGGTATTTTGTTCGGGTATTTTCCCACATCATTATAGTTGTGCTTTTAAAGTTGTAGCAAAGTTGTAGTATATATACATATTTGACTGATTAAATCTGAAATGTGTCTTATTTTGAACCAGAAACCACCGTCTAGAGGCAGCAGAAAAACAAAGCCAAAAAGTTATGGAACGACTGGCAGCTGATATGCTCTTTGGATATAATGGTCCTCAAAATGTAAAAGCAGCTGTATTACTGTATAAGCTTTTAGCCGAAGAAGGGTCACATAGAAGCCAGACTGTATGTGGTTCTTTAATTAACTGCAGCTTTAAATAATTACTAGTCTGTTTAAAATGAATAATAAATAATTGAAAAGGAATAAATGTGTGTAGATGGAACAAAGAAATCTCAACTAGGTGGTAAGGAAATAATGAATCCAGTTGACTAATTTACAAGGATGGTTGCATGTATGCATAAAATATACCCAAAAATTTATTGACTGATCAAAAAGTTGGGGCAAGACTTAAGCCTGAATTCTCTGAAGACAGTGTATAGACAGAAATCTGTTCCTCAAACTAAATGTACATTTATAAGAATGTTAAAAAGCTAGCTTTACATATTTCCCTCCAAAAATGATATAAGAGAAGGTGGCATTCAACATATGTGTGAGGTTAGAGGACTGGAGAAGGAATATAATTCAGATTGCATAAATTTGAGAGAGATGGAGTTTGAATAGTAGTGGATACAGGGTTGGAGAAAGCTGGAAGGTAGACTTGATCTGGAAGACTACTATTTTGGTAAGACTACAAAAGCGGTTGAGCCAGTGTAGAGAGTTGTTTGACCTGCAGAGAGTTGCATGATGAGAGGAGTGGAGCTTTCAATCTGGAGCAATGGTTGTAGTGACAACAACTCTCTACAGGAGTAACCATTGCTAAAGGGGGCTGTCTAGGTTTAGAGTTGCAGCAGCAATGGCCATGCATGGTGGCTATCATTGCCACCATTGTTGGAGATGTCATTGGAGTGTTGGCAAGGAATGGCACACAGGTGGATTAGTAGCAATTGCATAGTAGGATTGGCAGTGGAGGAGTGCGGAGACCACTGCCAATAAGGACTTCCAGCTGGTGCTGGAATGCCATTAGTAACAATGTCACTGAGAGATCAGTAGAACGTGATAGCCATTGTTGCATTGTTGGCAGTAACAACAAAGGAAAATTGTAATGGTGTTATGGTCAACTTACTGAGGATGGACTTTAATAAGGTTAAAGACTAGATTTAAGATCATCTGGGAATGTGCCTTCTAAAAGGGTTGGAGATAGTGTGAATGATTTACCAAAATGCTGTCTTCCATTCATAGGGTGGTTGTAGGATATAATAGAGTTTGGAAAGGGGAGTGTGATTGGCAGACTTAGACTTAGAATAACTTTGTCACTTTGAATATACACTAATCAGCATACATTAAAATGAAGTAAATAAAGAAACAAACAAACAAATACAAAATTATGCATATAGCCACATATATTTCATGATACAAAGAAACAACACAGTCTAGTTCAGATGTATACATATTCATGGCAAGAGAAATGAATCTTGTGAGCTTACCAGATATTGACATCCATGGTAATTGAATAGACAGATTGGACTATGGAAAGCAACATGGCTGCCTTATCCAAATGATATCAGAATGAGCTTGCATTGGATCTCTTCTATGAAACCAGGTCATTTAGTGGGAGCCAGGAAGCATGGTTCCTCTGTTATGTGCTTGCCCTATTGAACAATATCCCCCCTGAGAACTAGATGGCAGCAATCCTGTTAGTTTTTTTGGAAAGCCTTGAGCCCAGATTTTCAATCAGACATTGGGGCCAGGCTGTTAATTGAGTTCTACATGTATGGGATGTTTGTTAAGAGAGAGCTTTTTGGGAACCTAGGTTCCATTATAATGTTTTATATATTGTGTTTGTTTATTGTGAGCTATCTCGAATTACAAAGTTGAGATGGGCAGCTATACATTTTCAATAAATAAATAATCCCAGGGGGTTCTGTTTAGCTTCCACTAGAACATCTACAGGGAAGGAAAATCCACTGCCTCTCTAGGTAGTTGGCCCCATGGTCAAATTGTTTCCTGAATACTCAATTGGAAACTATTTTCATGTAACAGATCCATGATTCTAAGTCATGAGCTTTGGAATGAGAAAAACAGGGACATTTTTTTGCCCAAATTTTTGTGTTGAAAAATAAGAAATTATTTGTTGGCTTTGTGGATGGGGGAAGATCTTATACCTACTACTTGTCTCACACTTTTCGTCTGTGCCACAGTAATTACTATTTGTATGATTTTCTTTAGCTTGCTCTTCAACTGGCAAAGCTATTCTTACTTTCCTTAGCTGATCGTTCATATATTACTGAGCAGGTTGTCTCCTCTTTCAGATTCAACATGATATAAATTAGAACATTAGAGAAATTTAGATGCACCTGATCCGAAGTAGTGGTAGGGAAATTGCTTATTTTTTTCCTGCTCAATTTTAAAAAGGAAATGGAAATGTGACCTCATTGGCCTCCTCTTCCTCTTCAAACAAGTTGCTTTTCACAGAGTAATTGTCAATGAGAAATTAGCACAGATGAACATTCATTCATTCATTCATTCATTCATTCTACTTAGATGGGCTGAATAAGCCAATCCTTATTTTCTGCATTGATCCTGCACTCTTACTAGGATGCTAACCAGCTATTTAGTGCTACTGCATGAAACATAGAACACTCTGCACAGTTGCAAATACAAATTGCTGTGTATCTAGGAGCATTGTTAATATTATTCCTTATCAACAGGAAGATCGAAGTAATCTCAGTTTCAAACTTTCATGTAGTTTTCAGGACCCCAGAATTGAGGCCTGATTCACATTATCTTTGTTATAGTAAAACCACTTGCATGGAGAAGCATTTGGTTAGAAATAATATAAAAGAGCTTTACTGTGCAAAGACTTTCCCTAAATTTCATCATGGTAAGTTAAGGAAAATATGTCAATTCACTTTTTATTTGGGAATAAATCAAAGCTAATCATTGCAGGAAATTCTGATAAAACCACATCAATGTAACTTTGTCACAATAAGATTTTAATTTAACAAAGTTTGTTAACATGTTGGTTGGTAAAATGACTTTTTGTTGTTGCTGTCTTGGTTCTATAGGCATTAGGATTCTTGTCAGCATATGGAATAGGAGTGGAATATAATCAAGAAAAGGTAAAAGGAAACTCTCTGAAATCTGATCTAAAATGGCATTCAAAATACATGTCTAGCATGATTTTATTTATTTTTTTTCCTTAGGCACTCGTATATTACACATTTGCTAGTGTTGGAGGAAATCTTATATCTCAGATGATCATGGTTTGTAAAACATGTATTTCAATTATTTCCAGTTCTAAATTCCTAAATAAAAAGGAAAATAATTTTGATTTTTCTTTTCTTTTTTTAGGGTTACCGTTACTGGTTAGGAATCAATGTTCCAAAGAATTGTGAAGCAGCCTTAACTAATTATAAGAAAATTGCAAAGTTTGGTGAGCGCTGTTGATTTAAAATGTATCTTCTGTAAGTAGTTTAAGACCTTTAGAGAAAAAAATGGGGGGGGGGACCCTCACTTTACACAATATAAAAGAGGAATAAAAACAACATTGGGATCCATTTATTTAGAATACAAAAATGGTATTTAAAGGCAGTCATAAGTGCCAAGGAAAAATGGAAAGATTTTCACTTCTGAAATGACCTTGAACAGAACAGTTAAAAAACTTTTCCGAAAACCAAAAAAATTCTCCTAAATGTATACCAATACTTTACATAAACTTCAGTCCCTGTGGCCTGTAAATAGAATTTAGAGATCCTGGTACAGAGTTCTTTGGTTCTCTGGATGTGCAGAGAAAAGAAACCTTCCTCCACATTATAGCATGAATATCTTGTGTTTTCAGATATATGAACCCCGCTGCCCATGATCTTGCTTTTTTGGTAACAGTCTAGGAACATGAAGCTTGCCTTCAAAACAAAGGCTACAATTTGAGGTTCTACACTTGGATGCACTCAACATTACAGCTCTGAGGTGCTCATTATAAGGAAGGACCCCTCTGTTCTGCCAAACAGCCTTTCAGACAGTTTAATGAAAAATGTGTGTGCATTTGTTCAAAAAGGTGCATTAACTAATAATCAAATTGTATTAACCAGTGTATCATTGTTGTCCTTCCCCTCCTGGTTGCTGAAATAGTAATTGCACTTAGACTTATATACCGCTTCACAATGCTTTAAAGCCTTTTCTAAGCGGTATACAGAGTCAGCATATTGCCCCCAACAATCTGGGTCCTCATTTTACCAACCTTGGAAGGATGGAAGGCTGAGTCAAGCCTGAGGATCGAACCCCTGGCAGTCAGCAGAATTAACCTGCAATACTGCATTCTAACCACTGCACCACCATGGCTCCTAATGAGTAAAAGCTCATATTTTTTCCACTGAGCCTCAAAGGCATCCCAAACAATCACCTGCTCAAACTTAGAGATGAAGAAAAGAGACTTGGTTTTTTTCCCATGGAGCCAGATCATTGCACACACTCTGCATGAAAAAAAAAAAATGTTCTGCCTCTGCATGGAGAAAATAAGGTAACAACAGGCCAAGTAGCAGAGAATAAAGGAAAAGAGAAGGGATTTGAATCCTGCCATTGTATACAGTTTTTTTCTACTGAGACATTAATGTGAGTCTATATAAGCATTTCCATAACAGAAAACATAAAAAGTACTATAGAAATTGTATTATTATATGATTTCCTGTGCAAACTATGTGACAAGCAATGTAAAATAATAAATCTGGAACAGTTTTTTTTTTAATTTTCTCTGTCTCCCAAAGAATGGTTTTGTAGCATTTATATCTTACAAACTTCAGTAACTGTTTTGATAATGTTATTGTTGTTGTTATCAATAGTAGCTAACAAATTAGAAAAAAATGAAGACATACCAGTTGAAAGAGTAAGACTGATGGAAAGGCCAGAAAATCTGAGTATTAATGAGGAATTCTTGGACTGGGATTTACATCAATACTTTAAGTTTTTGGCTGAAAGAGGAAACACACAAATACAGGTAAGATAATTTTCCTAAATTTCTTCCTCCTTGGCTTGCTTCACATAAGAATTAACCCACTTTCTGAATTCACAAAATACAAGTAATCCAATGGTCTGGGTTTCCACAATACAGATAGATAGATAGATAGATAGATAGATAGATAGATAGATAGATAGATAGATAGATAGATAGATAGAACAATAATAGTAATAATAATAATAACAAATTCATGCAAAGCCAAAATTAAGAAGACAGCAACAGACAGTAAAGTGCTGCCTATGCAAAGAAGCTGAAGAAACAGTGACCAACTAGTTAACTGCTGCAAGAAGATCACAAGACTGACTGTAAGTTGCAGGTCAATGGTGAGAGACTGGGAGAGGTTAATATCAAGAGAGGAATATTTCAAGGAGATTTACTATCATCACTACTATGTGTCATTGCACTGTTTCCTCTGTCAACAATACTAAGGCTTGTATGTAGACATTGTCTTTAGCACTCATATGCTAGTTATGATGGCCATTCCATTTATTCCAGAATCATATTCTGATTGTAAATATCTGTTTGGTTGTCTTGGCTCATATTTAACCTGATCTTTTGTCTGTGACCTGCCCATTATGGGTATTTCTTTTTGTGGAGTAAGCATTTCTATTAATGTAGTTCATAATGTCATTGTTCTATATAAAGCCCTTCAAACTTTACAAGGTAATGATCCATGAAGAGATTACTTAGTATAATTGCAGGATATAATTGCTATGGAGATACCATATTCCCATACAGTTCTCCAGAGTCTTATTCTTTTGCCATTATGTATAGTTCATTCTTCACTTTGCATACCAACAATTCATTTTTCCCAGATATATCTTGGACAGCTGCATCTTGTGGGAAGAAGAGGACTAGAAAAAGATCATGCTGTAAGTATATACAGATTTCAGGGATGGACACTGTTCCATTAACATTCATTAATATGCACATTCTCAATTTTTAATATATTTTAAAACACCCCTTTTTAATCCCAGTATCCTAATGTTAGATTAAAACTCCAAAATTCCCATCTAAAGGCTATCCTGGCTAACTACAAACATTTTTAATGAGTGGTAGTTGGAATTCAGTAAACATATATACAGATTCTTTTTTAAGATTCTGTTCCCTTTTTAAATTCTTGTATGTTCCAAATGCTGTTGAAAAGGTTAATGCCATGCTTTTTTTTTTTTTTCAAATGAAGTAATAGCAATGTGAGAAATGATGGCAATGGGGGAATTTCATCAGCATTATCTGAGAAGAATAAACCTTGGCTTCTCTTTTGGATCCCACCTCAGATTTAAATACTAGGAAACGTTGGGCTTTTGTTTTCCTATCATATTTCAAGTTGAATTTTTCAAAAGGAAATGGGATTTCCTAAAATTGGGAGAGAGGAAAAAAGTCAGAACCAAACCCCAACTCTCTTAATTTCATAATCTGGAGGGTGCTAGATGCCATCTATATATCATTTTATATAAGTTCTCTTTATAAGACACAGATTTAGTTATTGTAATATTTCTCTGCCAGATTTCTTCCCAGTCTTCTAAGTCTATATTATGGCCGAAATTTCTTGCCCACACTATCATTGGTCCTTTCACAATTTCCTCTGCTAATTCATATTCCAATAGATAATTATATAATTTAGATATCATATTTTCGTCTGGGCCCAAAAGTATCTTATCAAATTTAGTACTCTTTGATTCTATTCCAAATTCTTTTAAATCTTTCTCATATCTTCATTTCTATTTGGAAATAGGACCAATGATCAATCATTATAAAATATATTTTTTTAAAAAAAAAGTCCTTGGAAACAATATATCTTCTCTGACAGTAGTTTTTAATTGAAATGGATTTGAATATAAGTAGTTTTAATTATTTATCAAAATGTACTGCAAATTCAAAATAATCCCACACTGATTCTAAAACTGACAATAATTCAGTGGTTTCAAATGCTGCTAATATATAATTATCTATTAAATTAGATGATTAGCAGAGGAAATTGTGAAAGGACCAATGATAATGTGGGCAAGAAATTTCGGCCATAATATAGACTTAGAAGACTGGGAAGAAATCTGGCAGAGAAATCTTACAATAACTAAATCTGTGTCTTATAAAGAGAACTTATATAAAATGATATATAGATGGCATCTAGCACCCTCCAGATTAGCAAAAATATACCCAACATCCAATCCAACTTGTTGGAAATGCAAAGGGAACCATGGTACCTACTTCCATCTCTGGTGGACATGCCCAGTGGTCAAATTTTTTTGGATTAGAATCAAAATTTGGTTAGAAGAAATTGTCCAGGGTGGATTGGGGTGGGAACCTAGATTGTATCTTCTGGGTATCATTAAGGAAGGTTATCCCTCCAAAGTAAAATATTTGATTATCCATATCCTAACAGCGGCACGTATCTCACTGGCTCAATTTTGGAAATCGCCTAATATACCACCAATACAATTTATTATTCAAAAAATTTGTGAACGTGCAGAAATGGAAAAACTCACACTAAAATTAAAAGAAAAAGAGGAGGTGGAATTTTACTCGACCTGGAATAAGTGGTATGATTGGCTAGAACATAAAAAAAACGAAAAGGGGAATCAAGGGGGGGAAATAAATTTATGAAACAGATTAAGATACATACAATAACAAACAGAAATCGTTAATGTCAGTCTTAGACTCTCTCGTACTTTAAACCACCAATAGAAGGAATTCATTGGTAAAAATAAATAAGTATAATCCAACAACAAATATTAACAACAGAACATTATGTTTGATAGAGCATAAATAACAGAGAACCCATAGGAAGTAAGAAATAACTGCCACATAACATAATTTAGGAAATATTTAACTCACTGTCAAATGTATTAAAAGAAACTTTAATTAGTTTTAGCACAGAGATTATGGTAACGTTTGTCTGTATGAATCTTTGTTTTTTGAGACTGTATATTTGTATATTTTAATTTTTTGTATTCAATAAAGTTAATTAAAAAAAAAATTCTAAAAAAAAATTATTTTAATTTCTCATTTTCCCTATTTTTCTCTTTGTATGTGAAAGTTATTAAAAAAAATCTAAAAACCCAAATTTGAAAGAACTTCGTTATAGAAATGCTAACTTTTCCTTGCTATTTTTTTTCATCAGAAAGCCTTCTACTACTTCCTAAAAGCAGCAAATGCAGGGAATGCATATGGGATGGCATTTGTTGGAAAGGTACATATTTTGTTTCCTGTGATCAGTTTGGGTTCATATTATTTTCTATTCCTTCCTATCAGAGGTGATTTTCAGCAGGTTCTGACCAGTTCTGGAGAACCGGTAGCAGAAATTTTGAGTAGTTCAGAGAACCGGCAAATACCCCCTCTGACTGGAGATTTTACAGTATCCTTCCTGTGCCACGCCCACCAAGCCACGCCCACAGAAGTGGTGGTAAAAAAAATTGAATCCTATTACTGCTTCCTATAAATAAAACTAGGTCAGCTGCAAAATACAGAAAAGAAAAAAACAAAGGAACAGTGCATAACAATTTCTTTGGGAATTTTTGTGAAGGTATTATATATCCATCAGCTAAACTGTGTCCTTTTAATATATGCAGATGTATTTAAAAGGAAGTAGTGTTGTGACTCAGAGTAATATTACTGCTTTGAAGTTCTTCACCATGGCAGCAGATAAGGTAATTTTTAAAAAAATTTGCTTGAACTGCATGGATTTCAAAGAACTTGCAAATATGTTCTTTTAATTTACCTAAGGAGTCTTGCAGAGAAAGGAGAAATATGAAAGCATATGTGAATGTAGCACTTCTACCTTGACACTGTGAGCACACAGTTGAACTTCTATAACACCATACCAATAATCCTACTGGACATACATAACATATATGGATAAAAATAATACTGAGATTAAATCTGATGCTATTGGGCCAGAAATGGATGGTGGAAAAGGAAAATAGTTTATTTAATGTGCGGTGGGCAAGAATTAATTGAAAACCGATGTGGAGGAACTTGTAAGAAAGATAATAAAGTTTAGTGTCAGAAGGAAACGTGGTCTTCAAAAGATCACAGGTAGCTAAAGGAATTGGATCAATGTAAAAGTTGAGAAGTTAGATAACATCAACAAATTCTGCTTTCTAAGTGACAGAGGTCTTCGTTGTGGGACACCCTGTCATTATAGAGTTTTTTTTTTTCTGGAGGAGGTTAGGATAATGGACAGGACATGGCACTTGGTTTTTGGTTTTTTAAGGGCCTTTTCAATTCCTCTTGCTCCTCCTGCAGTTATTGGTTATGTGCTTCCTGTTATAGTAAACATAGCAAATGTTACACCATGGGTATTACCTCACAGGCAAGTGGAGACAAACAATGAAACAAGCATTGTGACATCACAGAGCGAACTCTGCCACTTTTATATATGCATGTGCTTGATTACATTGCATGCATATAGGAAAGGAGCAGATTGTTTGTATCCTGGCTGCCTCTTTATTGCACTGGGGGTCTTAGTCATGGACCTTCTGAATAGAGTTTGTACTTTGGACATTCCTGCCGCTTCACTGCCAGAAAAGGAGCTCCAGGGAGGTTCCAGCTTATATTCATCAAGACAAATATTGTGGAAGGTAGAACTATGAACAATCATTTAGTACTTCGGTCAGTTTTATTGATGAAGATTATCCTATGTCTAAATGGAACTATCTTTCCTATTATTTAGGGTAATTCTATTGGACTCTGGGGGCTTGGTATCCTTTATTTAAAAGGTAGAGGTGTCCCACTGGTAAGTTTTAATTTCATTAGGCCTCTTTCATATCCTACATATTAATGAATAAAATCACGGGGGAAAATCTAATCTAATCTAGGGCAACATTCCATAAGAGTTCAAAAACAGTCAATATGTACAGACTTTGAATATAGGACTGAATTCTGTATACTCCGTTTTCTAATAATTTAGCATTAAATAGTTTTTGAGGCATTGATGAAGCAATACAAAACTAGAAAAGAATTAGAACTCTACTTTGAATCATCAAGGTTTACTTATTTTTCAGAATTACACTGAAGCTTTTCAGTATTTTCAAAAAGCAGCGGAGAAAGGATATGACAATGCCCAATTTCAGCTAGGAGTCATGTATCATGGTAAGTCATAAATTCCCCCTTCCTTCCTTGCTTCCTTCCCTCCCTCTCTCCCACTGAAAATCCAAAACACCCAAATTAAACTTTGTTTCAGGTGGTTTAGGAGTGAGGAGAGATTTTAAACTTGCCTTCAAATATTTTTACTTGGCATTTGAAAATGGCCATCTCCTTGCAGTATACTATTTGGCTCAGATGTATGCTAAAGGAACGGGAGTATTTAAATCCTGTCAAAATGCAGTTAAAGTAAGTAGCAGCAACCATCTGCTTAAGATAACCATAATGTTCTTACAGGTAATTGAACCAACAGCTGTTGTCATATTCTCTTACTGTCCTGTTTCAATTGTTATTGGGGGGGGGGCATCTGGCATCTCACCCACATACGACTATTTGAATAAACACCATACAACAAAATCAGATTATTGTAACAGGATCCAAATAGCTGGAAGATGCTTTGGGATGTAGGGAGAATCCTTTCTACCAAATTTAGCCCTGAAATGTTCTGCCTTGACTTGTTCTACAGTGTCTAGTGCAATGTTCAGGAACAGGAACAATCAGGGCATCTGTATTTACACTGTGTATCTTGTGCATCTGCGTTGGGAAATAAGGCCCATTAGATGACTTCCAACTTACACAAATTCCCTTTATAGGTGTACTATAGGAAGGGACATCTATTTTTAAGCTGCTTCCTTTATCTTCTCCATAATTCTCATGGGGGGTTGGGGTTGGGAAGGCTGTATTACTGGACTGAAATATTACTTGCGGAAAAGTCTACTGGCTGTATTTGTACTTTCGTTTAAAGAGTAACATTCAGTTTATGCAGTGACATATTCTTTTTCCTCTCCTGAGAATAGGTAATGGTTGTTCACTCACTACCTGGAAGATGACTCTTCCTTTTTAAAGCCACTATGGTGTCATTCTGCTTAGGTTGTATACTTCCGTATTGTTTGGCTTTGGGGGTTTAGTTATATTTAATTTCCATTGATCTGCGATAGTCATAATTTATTCAATGCTATATCACATAATGTTTTTAGTATTTTTTTTAAAAAGTAGCTAATATAAAACTATCTGAGTATAGCAATAGCAATAGCACTTAGACTTATACACTGCTTCATAGTGCTTTACAGCTCTTTCTAAGCGGTGTACAGAGTCAGCATACTGCCCCCAACAATTTGAGTCCTCATTTTACCCAAATTAGAAGGATGGAAGGCTGAGTCAACCTTGAGCCAGTGAGAATCGAACTGTTGGCAGTCAGCAGTTAACCTGCAATACTGCATTGTAACCCCTGCACCACCACGGCTCGCTATCATAAGCATTTTCAACTTTAGTTTTTCAGTGCTGGGTAGTGATTAGAGGGTTGATCTTGGATCAGAAAGTAATTGTATGTTCAAATGAACTTGGGAGATAGGAAGAACCTCTGCTTAGATAATGATCTGATAAACAAAATCTGAATCTGAAGTAGAGATGGGGATGGAGAAAGTATCTCAGAAGGGACCCTCCCTAGTTTTTGAAAGAATAAACGTGAAGGAGAGGAAAGATGCTTTCAGACTTGCAAGATTCTGTTACTGTAACCTTTCAGTAAAGGTAATGCTAATATTCTATACTCTTGGTTGATGCTTCTTGTCTGCAACTACCTTGAAGGGCTGACACAGAGACATCTTCAATCAAATCTATACTTCCAGGTATCACTTCCAATAGATCATCACTCTTTTTCAGTGTAACTATTTGTAAAGTGGGATGTATACCATTTATTTGATCTCAAGGTCCCTGCAAGAAAGGTAGGAAATAAACACAAGATTTGTTAATCAAGACAGGGGATACCAGATACTCCAATCATTATTTGCTGTTTTTTTTAATAGCTTTTTTTGTGCTCCTCAGCTTTATAAAACTGTATGTGAGCTAGGAGGATGGTCAGAAATGTTCCGGACAGCATATTTTGCTTACCAGTCTGGTAATATTGACTCATCTCTTATCCAATATGCCTATCTAGCTGAAATGGGCTATGAAGAAGCTCAGATTAATTCAGCTTACATCATGGAATCTGGTAAGGGAAAATCCTATTATGCTCATTCTTGCATTCTGCAATAGATGGACTGCCTTAAGATATGTGACGCCACAATTTTGTTACAGAAAAAGTTAAACTTCTACATAGAAATCAAGTGTATCCATTGGCTCTTCTCTTATTGAAGCAAGCTGCAAGTCAAGGTATGAACAGAGTTAAAAGCAATCTTGTTTTATTAATTTCCTCTCTTTGTGCTTTTACAGCTAAGCAGGGGTGGGATACTACCGGTTCAGACCGGTTTGGTAGAGCTGGTTGTTACGATTCCCAGTAGTTTGGAGAACCAGTAAAACGGGCCCCTGGCTGGCCCCACCCCTCTCCACCCCCTTTCCCCCTCCCTGCCCAGTCAGTCCTTATCACGCATGTGCGACATCGCATGCTTAAATCGCCACTTAAACAAACTTTTCAAAACAAACCTTTCCATAATTTATTTTCTTTAGGATAAGTTTTAGGTTAAAAAGAAAAAAAGAAACCTCACCTAGTTACAGTCACTGTTCATCTACGCCACTCCAGCACATTCTTTGTTTCTTTGGCTGCCCCAGCTTCATGACAGCCATAATGGCTGCCTCTCTTCTTCATCGTCAGATGGGAGAGAATTAGCCCTGGGTCAAGCAGGAGAGCTTCCACTCTGTGTGACCTGTAGGGCATCCCTCCACTCTTCATCACCCCTACAGGGTGACTTTCCAATGAAGGGATTTGGCACAACTTCGTGGAGCCCCGCTCCTCGCATCCAATAGCACTGGGACATCAACTGGAACAAATTCTCTTTCTGAGTTGCTTCCAAACCATGAAATACACTTATAGTCAGGTAATAGACCCAGTCCCACTTTTGTCTCTCTACACAAGCTCTTAGGGATAATTATGGAGATATTAACTGTTTTATATTTCAAGTGTTTGTTTTATGTATTTTATTGTCTTTAGCTGTCTTCAAATCCCTATAGATAGAATGATAGAATATAAATAATTTAAAATACCCAGGTGGGACATATGTTTGCATTTTCCCAAGATTCTTCAAAAGACAGTGGAAAAATTGATTCTGAAAGGTTTATTGTCATCATTTCAAGATTATAGATAATGTGCAGGATACAAAATAAAATCATCATCATCATCACCACCACCACCACCACCATCATCATCACCTTTATCCTTTCCATGTATTTGTTTTCCAGGTAATGTATTTGCCAGAGTTAAAATTGGAGATTATTACTTCTATGGCTTTGGAACAACAAAAGATTATGTTTCAGCAGTAACCTGTTATACTCTTGCTGCAAATCAACTCAGCGCTGAAGCCATGTTCAATCTGGCATACATGTATGAGCATGGTTTAGGCGTTCCTCAGGTAAAGTAACCTACCGCCTGAGGTTGTTTGAAACACTAATGTTAATATTGATTGTAAATATTCTACTTAAATATTGCAAAACAAAACCATTTCTAATGCAATGTGATGAGCTTTAATCAGTTGAAAACCAACTGGTTTTTTTATAAGTTAAAATGTTAATGATAACTAGTTGACCATAGAAAATATAAAGCATTAAGAAATAAGTGTACCATGACCAGTTCAGTTATAGAATACAAATTAGTAGATTGTAGAGTAGAAATTAGTTTTATTTTATCATGGAGAACTGAACATTCAGAAAAATCCTTCCCCCACTAATTTTCAGCCAGTGCTTTTTGGCCATATTAGCTGGGAATTATGGGAACTATAGACCAATACATCCAGTATTTTGGAAAATCGCTAGTTGAGAAAAGGCTTAAGACTGGCCTACAACATTTTGCAGCCTATTCCACATGAATAGGCATCATAGCCAGACTTGGAAAAGTTATTTTAGCCCATTCCTGGCACTTCAGTGGAATGACTTAACAATTCAAGGCTTTTTCGTGATACCTAAAATGTGTTGCCTGAATATAGCATTTCATTCTGTGTAGAAGCATTTTTTTCCTCCCAGACAGGAATCACTATTTTGTGTCCCGAGATTGTAAAGAATGAACATTAGCAATGGGAAAGCTATCACCCAAATGAGAATTGTAGAGTTGTAGAGCTTTGGCTCTTGATTTCTTTATCTAAACCATGTCTAGAAAATAATGATAGAATTCAAGTAAGTAATGACTCATAATTAGAACCTTCTGCTGTCTGATGTTTTTCAACATGAAACATTTTAAGGTCTTTGGTTCATATCCAACACTGTCTCTTCAGGTCACACAAACAAAATGACCCTAAAAAAGCTCTATAATTGTGTTCTTTCTAGAAAATATATGCATATGTCTATGTAGAGGTAAAACTATCAGTTGCGGTTTCCAGTTGCTTTATTTTACCAAAGCAATTTGCTATTTTTAGAAATATTTTTTTTATGTTTAGGATATACATTTAGCTAGAAGATGGTATGACTTGGCAGCTGAAACCACCCCAGATGCTGTCATGCCAGTGTTCCTAGCATATGTAAAACTCGAGACTATGCATGTGCTTACATATCTGCCACTTCTCAATGTAAGTCTGGTTTATATAAACATTATAATAATGTTAGCTGTATGACTGTTGGATCAAAACTCCAGAGAAATACTGGATTTAGCTGTTTATTTTTTTTATATATATGTTGATGTCATTAGTAGCTGTCCAAATCATTGAAGTCCAGGTCTTGTAGTCTTAGCTGTTCCAGAATACTTTCTTTATGAAACAGTTGTTGCTTTCCATTTATAATACTTGCTGTTTTTAAAGCTAGGTTGGTATTAAACAAATGGTGATGTTTAATTTAAATGTTAAATGCCAAAACTGAGATATACTGCAAATAATATTGCCACAGCAGATAACAAAAACTGTAGATAATCTCAAAAAAAAGTATTTGGCATATCTGCCAACATCCACCTGCTGTCTTGAACATGTGTAAAAACCAAACTGAAACCTACAGATAGGCAAACACCTTTCCTATGTATACTAAGGTAAAGCTGCAAATGACAGCAAAAGCTTGAGAAAACTGCATTCCAAATCTGTATGGCTGTGGATGTATGATTACTGTATTACCACTTACTCATATTAGCAGATGTTCATTGTTTACTAATAAAAAAAATCACTGAACAATATTTAGGAAATATGCACATTAGTTTTTAATATTAATATGGCCTCTCGTGTTAGTGTATTTGATAACTCACTATATAAAGTTGACAGATTGTTAGACATTATTGTTAAATATTAAACCAACGTGTCAGGTTTTTGTCAAAACAACAAGCAACGATGCCTTTATTGTTTCCATTAGGTGCCCAATAAAAGAAAGGCAAGGAAGGAAGTTGACATTTATACTATATTAAGTTGAAGGGAATCATATGAAGGATCAAGCAAGGCTTTAACATCTCATTAACACCTTTAATTAATAAATGAATTTGTGGTGTTAAAGGAAAACAAAGAGACTGAGATTATTCCTGGCATAAGCAATAGCTTCAAGAAAGATGATTAGGATGTAAAAGCACAGAGGATGGTGTCAGTGTCAGTGAGAAATTACACAGTATATAAAAATGAGTACAGGGGAAGAGCATATTATCAAATTCATATTGCAAAAATGGACTTTAGCACATTTCCTGTCTGTGTTTCATGTGTAGATTTGTTTTTATGGTTTGTAGACCATGATTTATCTAGTGCATTGTGCAATGTTCCTAAGCATGGTTTAACATACCACGACTTCGTATTATGCTAGGCCAGGAACAGAAAGATATTTGTGGAGTCACTGGAGTAGTTCATACATTAATCTGTTACGTATATTGATCTTTCCCTCCTGGAAATTGGTTGTGTGGGAAGGAGTTGCAGAAGAAGTCCTTTCTTACAACCCAAGATTTGACAGTTCCTTTGCAGCACAGAAAGGAACAGTCACTAACTGTGGGTGATGATGCATACAAAGTAAAAGGATGATGCATTTCAAAAGAGCTTGAACATTGTTGAAATGTAAATACTCAAGGGATGGGCAGAGTCAGCATGAAAAATTACAGTTATATACATAATTATGAAAGTTGGAGGGGAGGCAGGCATTTGAAAGAGAAAACAAGGAAAATGGTACAAAGAAGAAGCTCCAGCAGTCTAATAAAAATATGAAATTCCAGCCAGGGTTTTAGTAAAAGGAATAAAAGATGAGTATACGTTGAAAAGAAAGGAAAAAGAAAGAAAGCTATTGCAGCCAAATAGTTTTTTGGGAGGAAAATTAAGAATAAATTCTAGAACCTCTAAATCAGTGCAACCAAAGGCATTATGGAGGTATTAAAACGCTTCTGGAAAGATATTACACTGCAATCTTAGCATGATTTACACAAAAGGAAGACTTACTGAGACCAGTGGGAATATATATTCTCAGCAAAAGGTTGCATTTAACCAGTTAACCAGTCAGAAATATATCTTGCTGGGTTTCCAGAGCACCAGTAAAGTACTTGTAGTAGCTAAAAGGGAAAAAAGTAAGACCTTAGTACAAAATATATCCATAAGAAGCACTTTTTCTATATATACACACACATATAGACATTTTTTTATTTCCTTCTCTTCAACAGCTTACTGCAATCTGGAAACTGACAGTATTTGATGGTTTGCTAAGAATACATTGGGATATGTTTATGATTACATTCCTGTTTGCATTAGTGCTATTGTTAAGAGCAAATCAGCAAAACTGAATAGTATTAGTTCATATTTTTTATTATCTAAACTGATTTTAAATTCTAATTTTCTAAAGCCTTTGTTTAATAAGAAATTAAAGTATACTAAAAGACTTTTAATGGTGTCAGTCTCCTCTTTCTATATTACTGTACAAACAAGTACATTCAAAACTTTTGTTTGAAAGCCACATGATTCAAATACTTTAGGTATTTGGCACAAATATATCTTCATAAAATTTTATCCACATTACCTGCAATATCTTCTTATATGTTTTAGCTTATGCCTTCCAATTTATTAGGCAGAAACATCTTTCAAACTCTGAAATTAAATCACTTGTCTTTTGAAAATGCCACTTTAAGTTTTTTTTAGTCTATAAAGTTAAAAGTACTACCTTGGTCCTGAAAGTTAACAGTAAGATTTAACCCACTAAGTAGGACAGAAAATATTCTTCCTGAATTCCTGGAACATTGTTGCTACTCCAAAACAGTATCAAGTAGACCAGATGATCCGATGACTGGATTCACCATCATGCTGAGCCAGCACTAAACAGATCTCATCATGCCTTACTATATGATATGATCCCAGTCACCAGATACAGGTACTAGCTTCTTAGATTGGCTTTCATAGGTTGGGTTTCACACATCTTTTAAAAAAAATGAGGTGGTCTAGTTTGCAATTTGATGTATTGTGCAATCCCTGGCAATTGGGTTAATTAAACAAAATGAAATAAAATCTAATTAAAAAAAACACATTTGAAATTGTGTGGAGATAGTTCTGTAGTCTCAGAGAAGAAGTCTTACCATTTCTGCAAATTTCCAAAAATGAACAGCTTAGGCCTCAGAAGTACCAAGAGCGATAGGCTATGTTCTTTCCTCTTTCTGTAACAAGTAGCCTGAATTTTTTGTATCAAGGATTGAAATCTTTAGGTAAGACCAAAAACTATTCAAGTTTAATCTGCTATTGGTAATCTACTCGATGGTGGAAAAGGTCAACTCAGATGAAAAACACTCCAGTCAAAAGCCAGATCTGAGAAGATCCTAAATCTAGGATGATTTCATGAATTTATGAAAGGGATCCATGGAATGAATACTCCCATTTTGTCCTGTTTCAGATTCTAATATCTGTTATGGATTCTACATTTATCCAAATAAATGAAACCATATACTCAAATTTTTATGGTCCTATTTACTTGTCCTGGTAAATGAAATGTCCAGGTTACTCTTTTACAAGATATGCCAACTGAAAGCTAACTAAACTTTTTCTCTATCCCATTTATACTGAACAAAATTAATGTCTTTCTTGTGCTTTTTAGTTTCTCAGGACTGAGTTAATTTTTTTTCTCCCTCAGTGATTCATTGCTCCTTTCGTTTCATTCCTTCCCTTTCCCAGTTCAGCGGTGTTTCACACTAATGGAATGATTTTGCTTTCATTACATGCTTAAGCTGGTCAATTCCTAACTCAGATCAGATGTTATGATGAGTGGTCCTTTTTAGCACATAGTCACAGGCTCAGTAGTCGTTAAAATATTCAAGGAATAAGTAGCAGTGGCAAGTGAAAATAAAGGAAAAACAAGTAAGAAAACTTGCAAGTTCCAAGATACACAAGAACTCCCATTCATCCTAGAGGTCTGTCTTGTTGACATTCTTCCTTTTAGCAGCTCCCTTCATACTCCATCTTTGCATCAGCCTGATATCCTGAAATGGCTCATGAGATATACATGCTTATGCTCTTAACAAGGAAAACAAAACTTTGATAGGGGATCCCACTGCAATGTAATTCTCACAGCCAGAAACACTAATGCCCATTCCCCTAGACACCATGTCATCTACACCCAGCTGACATGCAGAAGGCCATGAAGAGCTTTGTTTATTTAATGTGTGTGAGTGCATGGAGATATTTTCAGTAATCAACCCTACTACAGCTAGTTTCCCATTTGATTTCATTGCTGACTCTTTCATTCTAGCATGTTAATGCATCTTAGTTTTAATCTGGCTTCCTGAACAAGTAGCAGGAGTGGAGTCCGTGTTGCATTCTGCCCTAAATCATCACCTTCAACCTAGAATGGCCCGGCTTACAAAGCAGGCTAAGCCAAAATCAGATAAATCACACTGTGATTTAATAAACCTGTGAGTCCACTCAGTGTAAATGACACCTTTTAGTGGGACTGATGTTTCATTGGTTACAAATATTAAAAGGCAAGAGAATAGTGGCTACATAAAGGAACAGAGACTTATTCTTCTTCGAAAAAAGAAGCTGAGATCTGATTATTCCAGGTGTTATTCTGGAAAAAGACTACATACAGACACACATTTGAATAACATGTAGTGAACTTTCAAAAACCAGAGAAAATTTCAGAGATGATGTCTTGAGCTCCTTGACATATACTCAATGACTTGTAGAAGTATTATGCAGAATTTTTTTCTAACAATAATTTATAAAGGTTATAATTCTGCTTTTTATTTTACATTTTTAACTCATATTGTTCTGATTATTTAACATAGCTATATATGCTCAGTACATAAGAAGTATTTGCAGACTGAAACTAATCTTGATTTTGTCAAACTACAGTAATATATCTCTAAAAACACTCAATTCCCCCAAAGCAATAGCCTTTACATGATTTCTGCATTATATTTGAAGGGGTAAGACGATACGTTAATTCTCTTTACCACAACTTATATATAGCACACATAAGGTTGCAAATTAATTAAAAAATGAGTCCAATTGATGTTAAGGTATCATTTTTAACCTTAACACTGGTGGCATGAAGATTCACACATTGCATATGAGAAGTTATTAACCATAATTTGTTGAACATACCACAGTAGCCTGGTTTGTATATAATACAAAGCTATAAGTGAGCTTGTGTATCACGCTAAGCCCAAACGTGTAAGCTGTTTTTAATTGTTTTAGTATTATGTAAACTGGGCCACAGACATTTGGGCCAGTCTGTTTAATTAAAGGACAGAAGAAGAATCCACATCTCCTGAGTTCAGCTGTACAAAAGGTGAATGAAAGGATATTATAGTTTAACCAATCAAGCTATGCAACCATGCCCTTCTAAGGATAATTCTTGCATTTAATTTCATTTTGCTAATATAAGACAGCAGTCAGAGGCTTCCACAGATAATTATCAGGCTGTTATATTTCTTTCTAGTTCATAATCCTTAGCTCTTTGATGAACACCAGGTCAACAGACTGAAATTAAGTACAACAGAATGTAACCATAAAAACTGCACAGTAATAAGATGTGGTGGGGTGGGATTCTACCAGTTCGCACCTATTTGCTAGAACCGGTTGTTAACATTCTAAGCAGTTTGGAGAACCGATTGTTAGAAGAAATTACTGACCTAATCCTGTAAGGAAGGCAGGAAGGAAACATTCTGGTGTTGCTTACAGAAACTTCCTCTCTATTAACCCTTATTACATTCTTGGCAGGACTAGACTTCCTGTCTCAGGAACTTCTCTGGAGTTTTTTCCCCCTCCTTTGCTGGTACTTTGCTTGTGTGGAGTGACCATTCAAAGTTACAATGGCACTGAAAAAAGTGACATGACCATTTTTCACACTTACAACTGTTGCAGCATCCCCACAGTCATGAGAGGCCAGGTGAGAAGATGCGTGCCTCGATGTGAGTGATATTGAGTTGGCCACGCCCAGCCAATAACATGACCACCAAGCCACGTCCACCTAGTCACATGACCACCAAGCCACCCCCACCAACTAAGCCATGTCCACAGAACCGGTTGTTAAAAAATTTGAATCCCACCTCTGGAAGGGGTAATAGGAGAATTGAAATGTAGTTTTGAAAATGTAAAAAGATCAAATATTTAGGACATCTAAAATGCTCAAATGGATTTTGCTTCAACTATTTGAGTGTTTAGACACTTATTCTAAATGTTTCTTCTTGTCTCCTTGTTCCAAGCTCAGTAGCATTAACTGGCATTCTGCACCATTAAGTTAAATACAATTGTTGGTAAGCCATATAGCATAACAAAAAACTACAAGGATGGGATTCACACAATATACTTAACTTCCAAATAAGCCAAACTAATTTTGAGTACAGATGTGCAAAACTTTTTGAATTTGAAAAGAAGTGTTCCATCCATATTCTTGGCTTGATAGTCTTGATAGAATCAGATCCATCACCCGAACCCTTCCAATTAGAACAAGGAATTTGAAGCTTTAGATTGTTTATACACCTATAATATTGTGCATTATTGTGAGAGTATGGAAACTCTAAACAGGCAGTAATAGACACTTAGGACAAGTGTATGCAGTTGCAGGCAGCCATCTTGATGTGTGATTGATTCATTCAGAGTTCAGCAATACTGCAACTTAAATATTTTGAACAGCTGAAGAACTGCTTCACTGAGTTCCTTCCGGCAATCTCTGAGTATTTAGTTCTTCCATACATCAGTTTCCCCTATCATTATGTGATTTCATCTCCTCTACATTGGAAGAAAAATTATGGATTATTATACATCTGGTCGGTCCCAACTTGCCATGCACACCAAAAGTGAAATGGACCTCCTTTTAAAGGAAAATTAGACAACCTGTGACCCATTGTTTTAGAGATATTTTCTTCCCAAATTCCTCAATGCCTTCAATAATGGCAGAATTTCTGATGTACTGCTTTCACTGGAAAATTCAGGAAAATGTTTATAGAGTTATATCTTCACTTGAAAATAGCCCCTTGTTGAACTGCATAGCATAAACATGAGTTGGCCATACGGAATATTTTATAATATTATATGTTATATTACTGTATTATGTCACACAAATGTTTCATGGTGATTTTTACATCATAAAATGCTTTATAACATTTGCCAGATTTCAATTCCATGGCTGTTATGTGTTTTGGATTTGGGGCACAATCTGTAAGTTAGACCATTTGATATACCTTGGTTCAAAAATTGTTGCTCTATGATGCACTGTTTCGCCCAGTTAAAGGATACAGGCACAAGAGTTTTGGTAGTATATAGGTCAGTTGATTAACTCTTCCAAATTATCCCTCCCCACCTGGGCTGGATTCTCACAACATAATAGGCTAACATGTGACTGGTTTATTTGTAGATCATATGTGGAGTTAATTCTGGTAAACTACGGTTCAGTTAAATGTGGAAGCATAAGATTTATTTTATACACAACAGGCACACATGCACACATATATATAGTAGGAGGAATTAAATGTAGCAGTTCTGCAAAATCATTGAAGCCATAATATTGCAATCAAAGTATTGTGGTTTATGATTTTTTTACTGGAAAAAAAAACAGTTTTAACAAATGCAAAAGCTAGAATAAGAAATAGTGGTAGATCTTTGAATAATGTTGCTACAAGTCAGCATGCATGCCTGACATAACTGTCTAATGCAGCATATAAAACGCTTTTATTCTAGATAGTTGAGAAATTTATTTTGAAAGAAAATGGTTGCAACCAAGAAAACATCTGGATCTTTATTATTTTGGTTGACATATGAATGTCCCCGGGGTGGCAAGGTGGGGAAATGCCTCTGCATCATATTCTACAAGTGGCTCAAGTTAACATGTCCTTGTGCAATGATACATTTCTCTAATGATATCATAATGCATGTGGTGTCATTGTAATAGTTACCTATGGGATAACCATACAAATAGAAGCCCACTATTCCTTTATTCTTAGCATAGCCTACTGTATACCATTTACATTTCATCTCAGCTCTTCACTGATGGGCCTTGGGATCCTGGCCAACAATTTAAGTCCTACAAGGATGTGGCCTGGCATAGTGGAATTACATGGCTTTCCTTTCATCAAACAGCCCACTAGATAACAGAGGGCACATTATCTCACAGAAGGTGCAAGAATTGCAGCAGAAAGAATTGACCTTCCAGGACTCATAGGAGCAACTATCCAAGTCTCTTCTCCATCATTCATTTATTCTTTTATTGAATAGCCAAACCTCTCATATTTTCACATAGGCAAGTAATATGTGTACAGAAATACACACTATCATTTCTCTGGATGTACCCAGATCAAATTGGCAATTTTGCTATTACCATTTGCATATAAAAATACAGCCACTGCATGGTAAACAGGAATATAGACCCCCTTTTTGTCCTAGACACCGAAGTAGTTTTGGGGGAAATAATGTTGTTTGTCAACGTTAAATGATAACTGTTAAATATCCAACAGGCTATGTACAATTTGTATTACTATATTTCATGTCGAAGTTTTTTTTTTGCCTGAAATAAGTTCATTTATTTTTCTCAGATCTCCAAATGATGCTGTTGCAGAACCTCTCTCGGCTGGTTGTGCCTGAAAAGGAGAAAGAAGTTGCCATTTTAAATATTAAGAAGCAAGTGTTAAGTAAAATAATATGGTTTTATTTTTATTTTTAAAAAACCAACTAAAAACCCTAATACATACTCTTATTTAGTCACCCTACGTATTACAGGGTGGCTAAATAAAGGAAGGTAAATATAACAGGGAAAGTAAATATTACCTGTGATTTATGGAATTTCCATCCTATCATATAATATATCTGAAACGTTGCTGGTATTGTCCCATCATTATTTCCATACAACTCTGTAAAAAGAAACATTTTGCATTTATTTCATTGCAGCAAAAAGGAATACAGCGGAAACCTATCTAATCTATTATAAAATAAGTATATCCGATTCAAGACAGCTTGATGCTTCAGATGTATTGGTTCAAGTCCCTGTGCCAGCAAATTTATCAACTATAAGGAACTATCAAAAGAGAACGCAAGGGAATGCAATGGGTTCATTGGAACCACCCCACCCTTCTTGGCCTAAATTCCTCCCCCTTTTCTGTCTCTGAGCTGAACCCTGGTTGTGCTAACAACAGTGATAACAACATTGATAACAATGGCAGTCAATGAGAAGAATCAACAAAGAATGACAACTTTATATCATAACTGTGTTTTACTGACTGTAGCTTTCCATTCTCCCTTTAATTATTTGGGCCAGTGGATTACACACCTATGCTGGAATGGTACATTCAATGGTGCTCAAACATTTGTGAACCTTTTGAATTTTCAATATTTTGGTATAAATGTGACTTAAAACCTGATTTGTTCACCACACAAATCCTAAAGTTGATAAATAAAACCCTATTAGACAAATGAGTCAAAAATATTATATTTGCTCATTTATTTACTGAGGAAAATTATCCAGAGCTGCATATTTGTATGTGGTAAAAGAATGTGAAATGTTGTTACAGTTAGTCCTTGATTTACGACTGTTTTTTTTAACAATGAAGTCATGACAACCTCTGACAAAGTGACTTACAACCTATCCTCAAAGGTATGGCTGTTACACCACCCCATGGTCATGTGATCTCACTTTGGGCACTTGTTAACTGGCTTGCATTTACAACAATTGCAGCAAGTTACAGTCACATGTTCACAATTTGAAATTTTCCCAGCCAGCTTCTGACAAGCAAAGTCAATTGGGGAAGTTGGATTTGCTTAATGACCATGGTGAACTGCTTAACAACCACATTACAATGGTTATAAAATCGTGTCCAGTCAGGTAATGACTTGTTTGGAAACCACATTAGTCATCAACATTATGGTTCCCAATTGAAAGAATTCAAGGACTATATGTACTACTGCCCGAAGAGGTAAACCACATACAGAAAGCAAACTTTTTCACAAATTTTTAAGCACCACAAAAAAGATGGTGGGACAGAAAATTGCATGAAATGAGTAAGCTGGAAAACGTAGTGACAAAATCTACTTCCATGTGATAAAGATGAGTTACTTCAGGGGTTCCCAACCTCCAGTCTGTGGCCTGGTGACAGGGCGCAACCCGTTTGGAAGTGAGTTGTGGAAGTGATGGGTAAGTGCATGTGCGAAGCTGCCTTTGTGAAAACGAAGCACACAGGCAAAACCATCCTCTCTGCCTCCCTCCCCCTCACCGCTTCTTCCAGTCCGTAGAGCCAGAAAGATTGGCGACCACTGTGTTACTTAATAGAAAGCTCATACCTTTATACACTGCTGCAGCTGCCAACATGGTCGCTCTATGTATCATAGGTTTCCTGTTCCAACAGCAATTACTTTCTCCCATACCTAAAAACAGTTTTAGGCTTTAAAAGAAGATACAGCATACACCATCAGTTGAATATATTTCAGCAATATGAATAGGATCAGATGAGTGCAAATGTTTTAAAATAACACCAAAGATCTTATTTCTGCTTACTCAAAGACAAATTTATCCATCAACAATGAGGTTAACATGCAGGACTGCAGCCCCAGCATGTAGTCTTTAGCCCAAAAACCTCCTTATAAACTTATATGCACTAAGATTAATGAACCCAGCAAAAACTGGGACCTATACAAAATACAAAGTACAATTAATATGATTTGCCAGTAAATAATTTTCTATGAAAATGCCTTCAGAACCCCAGCAGCATAAAACTTCCAATATATACACATACCTTCCTTCTACAACAGGACAATGGTTTATATGTCACCTGGGAGATACACTCCACTAAATTCAGTGGAATTTTATTTCCAGCTAATTGTGCTTAAAACTGCAACCTATGTTTCTCTTTAATGTACAGATTAATCAAGACAGTTACAACCCAGCTCGCAAAGCATTCCCTTCAACTATTTAAGGGAAGAAAAGATTCAGTGTGATTCAAAATTACTCTGGTGAATCAAGTCTGGGCAGAAATGAAAAGCTACTTCACTTGATGTATGGTGATAGCTCTGTTGTGTTAATATATATGATTAGCTTAAATGGAACCAGCAATTTGGCCTTCAACAAATCTATAATGTAAACCCACAAAATGTCTATTGGAATGCATGGGTCACTGCTATGGCTTGCTTATTTAAAAAAATCACTCTGGCACACCCTAGGTCAGAGGTGAGCATCTTTTGAGGGAAGGGACAGCATATAGCTGTTTTTTTCAACTCTGTTTCTGGAGGAAGGAAGGAGATGCTAACAGTGCCCTGGTATAGTGCTGCAGGGTACAACGTTTTTTGGGGGGCGCACATGCAATGCTGTGGTGCCTGGAGAAAATAAATAGGGCTGATGTCCCAATGATGCTTTTATCATCTGACTCCACGCCCCTTTCTCCTTTGCCAAACCCCTCCAGATGTGACCACGGGGTGGTTAGCAGGGAAAAGGGGAGCTGTGGCCTCTAAGAGATAAATTGCTATAATTCTCATTTTTAAAACCCTCCCCAAACTTGGAGGATGTTCAAAAATACCCACCCACCCCCAAATTTGACCACTTTACTATTAACCTCTTTGGCATAATTTCAGAATTTACTACCTATTTTAAAAAGGTGAGCATAGCCTACAGAGGTTTTTGTTTTTGACTTTGAATAAGTTAAACACAACATACAGAACTGTATACTATCAATCTTAACAGCATGTGAAAAAGTAAACTGCAAGAATAAATTATATTATGCATCTCTAAGTCCTGAAATGTATATTACTTCTATATTTATATACTTTTCCTTAGTTTCTCTTGAAAGAGCATGTTCATTCTCATTAATATACTTCACAGTTCAATAATAAAGTAATAAACCCTAATTTATGTCTCCAAACAAAGTCAAATCACGCTGGTAGTTCACTCTTTTTTAAAAAAAAACATGGAACTTGCCTTGTAGATCAGCCATAATTTCAAACATTCCTGGATAGTTAACTTGGATTTCATCTGAATCCTGGAAATAGTAAAGAGATTTTTGACAATCACCAGAACAAAACACATTAATTCTAAAAATGGGACTTTAGAAATAAATAAATGAGGTCAAACCCAATATTGCTAATTACGATTTTTTCATCTTACATACCACTGCATATCATAGAATATATTTTTTTAAATTGAACTGGAGAAGCCCCTGTCAATAAAATGCTAACATTGCAGAGTGACAGAAGAATAATCTGTTTGGATAAGAAAAAAAAACTACAGCAACCTCCAACAAATGATAGTTTTACTCCAGGTAATAGAAAGAGTAGTCATCCAGCAAGCTAGCTAAACAGTCAATAGCTAGGAGAGTCAATAGCTAGGACAGAGACTCTGAGCTTGTATAACACACTAAGCCTTATCATGGTTTGATTGGCTACTGTGGTTGGTAAATCAAAGACTGGGATTTGGTGTTATGTGTAAACCTAGACAATGTAGTTCATTCGACAAGCTATGGCTTATTGAAATATGTTAAATCGGGGCTGTCAAACTCGCAGCTCACGAGTCAGATGCATCACGCACTGGCCATGCCCAGGTCCGGTTTAGCGAAGGGGGAAAAAATCACGATATGTCACATGATGACACCGTGACGATGCGAGTTTGACACCCCTATGTTAAATCATTCCTTCCCCTTTTTTCTTTCAGTCCCAAGGATTGTAAGGTTGGGGGATTTCAACTCAACTTCCCTTCTGCTAGGGTCTTGATGCAACCCAGGAGTTCTTAACCACAGCAACAACAGGCCTGACCAACTAATTAAGAGCCTGATGTACATGAAAGGTCACAGGCAAGATCTAGTTTCTGATGTGGTTAGACACAAATCAATTGGAAAATGGGGGTGAGGGGCATTAAATTTCACCACTTCTCATAGAGGATATTTTCTTACCATCATTTCAATTTGTATTCTGCCCAATTCCCAACAATTCTAGGCAATTACAATAAAAATATTTTAAAAACATGGTTTTTGTTTTAAAGGTAAACAAGACACAAAAAACAGACGGGAACAATTTAAAAAGAAATTCACACAATGCAAAAGGGTGGTTTTACTCACCCTCACCAGTCAGATTATTCCTTGACTGCCATGGAATTTTACAGCACAACTCAGTTTTCTCCACAATGGGGACAGATGGGTCAAAGGGCATTTGGGGAATCTCCCAAGAGTCTGGTATGCAGTTTGATTATGGTCACCCATTGGAATAATGGGTCATGTAGGGGGCTGAACTAGATTGTACTGGGGCAACCTCTCTCTAGCTGGAGATCCACTGCAGTTTCTTGGTTTATTGAGGAGATGAGAGGTATGAAGTGGTTGAGAAGATACCTGAACACAGCTGGAAGGCCCACCTCATGTCTGATACTGATACAAGCTCATGTTTAGCAGCAAAACCAAAATATGTTGCCATCCTACTGACATCCAGCAGCCCTTATAATGCAACTTGCTCCTTTCTCAAGAATGTTTGACAAGACTGGCATCTGAAGAGTTGCTGGGAAGAATTAGCATTAAAACTGCTTAGATTTAAGAGGAGCTAGACTTCACCTGGACTAACACAATGAAAATTTGTGGGATGTCCTCTTGTGATCTGGAATCATTATGAGTTTGTGTTCCAAGGAAGCAGATAGAACCATCTGCAATGCCAGTTCCACCACTTCTCAGGTGAGTCTCTGTTTCTGATAACTCGCTAAGGTTTCCTGTGAGATGGCAGGAAGTTGGATCGAAGCAGTAATTAGTCCTTCCTTAAGGGAAGGATTGTTTCCTTCATTTCTGAAAAAAGCTATAGTGTGCCATCAACTTAATAAACATTCCAGCAATTTGGACTTTGGACCCATCCCTATTTTGGACTTTGGACCCATCCCCAACCTTCCTTCTTAAAGAAATGTTGTGGGGAAAAACATGCCTTTACATGGTATAGCCTTAGAGGAAATGGATTATTTAGATCCTTGGCAGTCAGCTGTCAGGTCAGGATACACCACAGAAACTGTATTGATCATACTTGGTGACAGAGGTGGTATTCAGCAGGTTCTGACCAGTTCTGGAGAATTGGTAGCAGAAATTTTGAATAGTTCGGAGAACCAGAAAATACCCCCTCTGACTGGAGATTTTACAGTATTCTTCCCAGGGGTGGGATTCTACCACTTCACACCTATTCGCTAGAACCGGTTGTTAACATTCTAAGCAGTTCGGAGAACCGGTTGTTAGAAGAAATTACTGGACTAACCCTGTAAGGAAGGCAGGAAGGAAACATTCTGGTGTTGCTTACAGAAACTGTCTCTCTGTTAACCCTTATTACATTCTTGGCTGGACTAGACTTCCTGTCTCAGGAACTTCTCTGGAATATTTTCCCTCTCCTTTGCTGGTACTTTGCTTGTGTGGAATGACCATTCAAAGTTACAATGGCACTGAAAAAATGACTTATGACCATTTTCACACTTATGACTGTTGTAGCATCCCCACAGACATGAGAAGCCAGGCGAGGAGATGCGTGCCTCGATGTGAGTGATATTGAGTTGGCCACGCCCAGCCAATAACATGAGCACCAAGCCACACCCACCCAGTCACATGACCATCAAGCCACACCCACCAACTAAGCCACACCCACAGAACCGGTTAAAAAAATTGAATCCCACCCCTGATCCTTCCCCTGCCACGCCCACCAAGCCACGGTAATAAAAAAAAAAACTGAATCCCATCACTACTTGGTGGTGTGTGAGGTTGGGGAAGCACAATCCTCCTTGATCTCTTTTGGTACCATTGATCATACTGGAATATCCCTGAATGGTTGGAAAGGAGAGGGGAGGCATTCAACTACTTTGATTAAATGACCAGGATAGGGAAACTTGAACAATCTGAGACTTTGAAGTCTTTCTGCTAAAATCCAGGAGACTTTAGCACAGAGGTCTCCAAACTTGGCAACTTTAAGACTTGTGGACTTCAACTCCCAGAATTCCTCAGTCAGCCACACTGGCTGGGGAATTCTGGGAGTTGGAAGTCCACAAGTCTCAAAGTTGCCAAGTTTGGAGATTCCTGCTTTAGCAGGTAAAGCTCTTCTCCCTCAGATCTAGATCCACGGAGAAGCCTATTAGAGACGGCAGGTTCAGCCAAGTCTCTATAGATCAATTGCCAAAGTTAAATACAGGTAGTCCTCGACTTAGAACAGTTCATTTAGGGACTGTTCAAAGTTACGTCATTTTCAAGTGACTTCTGACCGTTTTTCACATTACAACTGTTGCAGCATCCTCAGGGTCATGTGATCCAAATTCAGATTCTTGGCAACTGATTCATATTTGTGACAGTTGCAGTGCCCTGGGGGGAGGTGTCATATGATCATCTTTTGTGACTTTCTGACAAACAAAATTAATGGGGAAGCCAGATAAACCTAAAAACCATGTTAAAACAACTGCAGTGATTCACTTAACAGTTATGGCAAGAAAGGTCATAAAATGGGGGTAAAAGTCACTTAACAAATGTCTCCTTTAACAACCAAAAATTTGGGCTCAATTATGGTCATAAGTTGAGGACTACTTTTATATTAATTCCACTTCGTGGTCTGGTTCCTATGCCTGCTTGGCATAAGGCATACACCACAACTTAAATATTTCTTTCAGTCAAAGCAAGATAACAAGTGGTGACTAACAGCTGTTGTAGTTTTCTGAATTGTTCCTTTCTTGTAATAGATAATTACCACTGTCAGTGTGTTGAAGCCAGCTCTTCCCAGTAGATGTCCTAGGTCGCTCACAGCTGTAAAAGGAGACACATGTGGAGAAAATCCACCTTCTCTTTCCAGTTCTGCTAGTTGCAAAGAGCAGCGGAGCTCAAAGAGTGTGTCCCCTCCAAACATAGAACCAATAAATACTCCATCAGGTTTAAGGACTCGGTGTACCTAAAACAAATCACAATTAAACCAGGCATTAATAAAGATCTAATATAGCCTTTCTTATATTTGAATGGTAAGGTCTTATTTCAGAGTAAACACCAATCTCATTGTAATGCAGCATGCCACTGAAAGTCACTATACAATACTTAGGCCTACTTCTTTCTTAAATTCCACAAAATCTCATTGGATATATAATACAAGAAATATTTAATCAGTGCATTCGCCGCAATTAGTGGGATTGGAAAGGGCCACCCAGCTTGATGTAGGATCCAAATTAACACATCTCAATTGTTATGAGAAGTATTATCTGAGAAGTTCAACAATGAATTGCCCCCAAACATCTGGATCAATATTCTAATTCAGAAGTGAGCGATCTTTTGGGCTCTGAAAATTACATGCAGAAGCAGCTACAAGTCAGGGTTATACATCAATAATACACACACAGATGTATATGCATGCAAAAACAGGTGTTTCCCCCAAAACAGACAGCAGACTCCCTTTCAAATGAGGAAGAATAAATATCTGGGTGCGACTCCTGGCAGAAAAAACTTTTAACTTTAACAGCAATAGCACTTAGACTGATATACAACTCCACAATGCTTTACAGCAGGGGTCCCCAACCACCGGTCCGCGGACCGGTACCGGTCCGTGGAACAAGTCCTACCGGGCCGCTGGTTTGCTAGGCGCCGCCATCTTTTTGATGAAAAAGTGCTTCCGGTGAGCTTTTCCGGGTAGAAAGCTCACCGAAGCACTTTTCATCAAGATAAGCGGCGCTTTCGGTGAGCTTTCCGGGTAGAAATGGCTTTCTGGAAAAGCTCATCGAAGCGCTGGCGCCGCTCATCTTTTTGATGAAAAGTGCTTCCGGTGAGGTCACGGAAGCACTTTTCATCAAAAAGATGGTGGCACCCAGCTGATGCCGGTACCGGGCCGCGGCATAAAAAAGGTTGGGGATCACTGCTTTACAGCATTCTCTGAGGAGTTTGCAACATCACCATATTGCCCTCAACAATCTGAGTCCCAATTTTACCGACCCTGGAAGGATGGAAAGCTGAATCAACCTTGAGCTGGTCAGGATCGAACTCCTGGCAATAGGCAGAGTCAGCCTGCAATACTGCATTCTAAACACTGCGCCACCAAAGGTCCAATATTATTATTCACGGAGATAAAATACAAACCTTGAGATAGGATGGGAGAATAAGAAAGGAATAAGAATATTGCACTTCTGTTGCTGCTGCTGCTAGTAGCTGTCAAAAGAGCAATCTTTTTCTTCCCATCTGGTAATCAATTGGTAGCAAAGAAAAGAATGTGGCCAATCTGGGTCGTATAGACTGATCATAGTTGCATGTGGGTTATGGATTACTGAATTCTGCTATTCTGACCCACACCCTTTTCCAACAAATCAAACACAATCCAAAGGGAACAGAAACCTTTTAATGCTTCTGCAGAATAATTAGCTGTGATAAGTGTAAGCCTTGCCAAACTGTGTGAGACTGCCAAAAGATAACAGACATGAAATAATTTGCAATACAAGAATCTTCAAATACAAACTCAGGATACTGGAATGTCCACGAGGCTGGAGGTTCAAAACGTCTTTGCCTTCTACAAAAAACGTTTGTTTCACAGCTGGCTTTTATCTTCTTGAAGGAGGGGCCATGACCTTGCAGCCTTATTCCTGAGTCACCCATGCTGTTGTAGCTGCTCTTTCCTCCGAGCGATCCTGCACGCACGCGCACTTGGCACAGGCTCCTTGGGAACCTCCTCATCACTGCTGCCAGCCCCCACAATCTCTGAAGGCAGCAGTCCACTCCCTAATGGTCCTGGCCCCTCATCTGAGTCTTTGCTCTCCTCAGCCGTCCACACCTGCTGCCAGCTAACCATAACACCTGCCCTGGACTGAACTTTATCCACTTTGCTGTATTAACTGTGAGCAGGTAAGTATATTACAAGTGGACTGACTTTGCAGGTAGTCCTTGACTTATAGCTATTTGTTTGAAGTGATGACAACCTTGAAAGAGTGACTTACAAGCTGTCCTTGAAGTAACAGCTGTCACACCTGTGATCATGCGGTTGCAATTTGGATGCTTGGCTTGCCTTTATGATGGTTGTAATGTCTTGTGGTCATGTAACCACAATTTGCAACCTTTCCAGCAGAATCTAACAAGCAAATTCAATTGGGGAAGCCCAATTCGCTTAATGACTACTTGATTCACTTAGCAACCATGTGATTCCCTTAACAGCTGTGGTGATGTGCTTAACAACCATGGTAAAAATGATCGTAAAATCAGATCCGAACACGGTCCCAACTGTAGTCATAAGTCAAGGACAACGTGTGTGTGTGTAGAAGGTAAGACCTGTATCAAAATATCATAGGTCAGTATCTCTTTCAATCTGATTTCTGTTGGAAATAAGCTCAAGGAGGCTACTTTACTACACCCCTTTCCTTCTTTGCCAACTCAGTATATCATAGCTATTAGCCATACACAATTATTGCTGAGTTGAGGATGCTTGCTTTGACAATTTTGTTGCTGCTTTAGGGATACGCTGATGTAGTTTCCTTGGCAACTGTAAGGATGTAGCTTATTACTGCCACCTTCTGGGATGCCATTTCAATCTCTCAGTCTAGTCCCCTGTCTTCTTGTCCCTCTCTCATTACCGAACTAACTGGGCCTGAACCAGTGTAGCTTTTGAGCCCAAGTAAGGCCAAGCAGGAGCTGCCATCTGCATGCTAAAACGATGGTTAAGATTAAGTGTTATTCTCTCCACCATATCAATATATTAAAGGGAGGGGACAGGTGTACTTACTTCATGCAAGGCTTTGGGAAGATCATTGATCCAATGCAAACTAAAAAGGAATTACAATAGAAAGCAAGTTAATAAAAGGCAAAAAAAAAAAAACCTCTCTCACCAGTATAAAATTTAGATGGCAAACTCAGATTGGCATTTTGGCACAAGAAAAATATACCACACCAAAGCTGCATTTACATAATATACTAAGAGAATGACCTTAAGTAACATAAATGCATGTGGCATCATTTCTGCTGTGCATTTCACCCAAAATTTCAGTTTCACTGTAGTGTATTGTGCAAATTCAAAACAGATGCCATCTTGGATCCCTTTAACTTAAATACATAGTGATATAGAAACTAGTAGTCAAACTTTCCTCATTTGTTACTGCAGATAACGCACCACACTTCCTAAAACAGTGTTCTGGAAACGTCGCAGGAGTACATGTAGTAAAGTCAATTTTCTTCATATTAATCTTCTAGCCTCTCAATTATAAATTACACTTGCCAAGCTTGTTCTTATAACAGGCCAGATATTGTAGAAGATGACAAGGCTGAGCCCAAGGGAGCAGTGGTGGGATTATTATTTTTTTACTACCGGTTCTGTGGGTATGGCTTGGTGGGCGTGGCAGGGGAAGGATACTGTAAAATCTCCAGTCAGAGGTGGTCTTTGCCGGTTCTCCAAACAACTCAAAATTTCCGCTACTGGTTCTCCAGAACTGGTCAACCAGTTGAATACCACCTCTACAAGGGAGAGGTCAAATGCGTCATCAGCCAGGAGTCCCTGCATGCCCACAAGAGATCTAAGTTCAGCCTACCTTGAATTCCTTAACTCCCCGCTTATTTCCTTTGACTGTTAGTAGTTCAGATTCTTGTCGAGAGTTTAAGCTTGCAATGAATCTTTATACTCATTTGAACTACCCGAAACTCTTGATTTCCCGGCGCTTGACAAATATTATACTAACACACAAAACTGCAATCTTAGAAACAGTTTTAGAACCTAAGGCTCCCAATTACAAAAATCACTATTCTCACTATAAATGTTTCTGTCTACTTTAAATCAGTCAGCTGTCAGGTCAGGATACACCACAGAAACTGTATTGATCATACTTGGTGACAGAGGTGGTATTCAGCAGGTTCTGACCAGTTCTGGAGAATTGGTAGCAGAAATTTTGAATAGTTCGGAGAACCAGAAAATACCCCCTCTGACTGGAGATTTTACAGTATTCTTCCCGGGGGTGGGATTCTACCAGTTCACATCTATTCGCTAGAACCGGTTGTTAACATTCTAAGCAGTTCAGAGAACCGGTTTTTAGAAGAAATTACTGGACTAATCCTGTAAGGAAGGCAGGAAGGAAACATTCTGGTGTTGTTTACAGAAACTGCCTCTCTCATTAATTACATTCTTGGCTGGACTAGACTTCCTGTCTCAGGAACTTCTCTGGAATATTTTCCCCCTCCTTTGCTGGTACTTTGCTTGTGTGGAATGACCATTCAAAGTTACAATGGCACTGAAAAAATGACTTATGACCATTTTTCACACTTATGACTGTTGCAGCATCCCCACAGACATGAGAAGCCAGGCGAGGAGATGCATGCCTCGATGTGAGTGATATTGAGTTGGCCACGCCCAGCCAATAACATAAGCACCAAGCCACATCCACCCAGTCACATGACCATCAAGCCACACCCACCAACTAAGCCACACCCACAGAACCGGTTAAAAAATTTGAATCCCACCCCTGATCCTTCCCCTGCCATGCCCACCAAGCCACGGTAATAAAAAAAAATTGAATCCCATCACTACTTGGTGGTGTGTGAGGTTGGGGAAGCACAATCCTCCTTGATCTCTTTTGGTACCATTGATCGTACTGGAATATCCCTGAATGGTTGGAAAGGAGAGGGGAGGCATTCAACTACTTTGATTAAATGACCAGGATAGGGAAACTTGAACAATCTGAGACTTTGAAGTCTTTCTGCTAAAATCCAGGAGACTTTAGCACAGAGGTCTCCAAACTTGGCAACTTTAAGACTTGTGGACTTCAACTCCCAGAATTCCTGTCAGCCACGCTGGCTGGGGAATTCTGGGAGTTGGAAGTCCACAAGTCTCAAAGTTGCCAAGTTTGGAGATTCCTGCTTTAGCAGGTAAAGCTCTTTCTCCCTCAGATCTAGATCCATGGAGAAGCCTATTAGAGACGGCAGGTTCAGGTTCAGCCAAGTCTCTATAGATCAATTGCCAAAGTTAAATACAGGTAGTCCTCGACTTAGAACAGTTCATTTAGGGACTGTTCAAAGTTACGTCATTTTCAAGTGACTTCTGACCATTTTTCACATTACAACTGTTGCAGCATCCTCAGGGTCATGTGATCCAAATTCAGATTCTTGGCAACTGATTTATATTTGTGACAGTTGCAGTGCCCTGGGGGGAGGTGTCATATGATCATCTTTTGTGACTTTCTGACAAACAAAATTAATGGGGAAGCCAGATAAACCTAAAAACCATGTTAAAACAACTGCAGTGATTCACTTAACAGTTATGGCAAGAAAGGTCATAAAATGGGGTAAAAGTCACTTAACAAATGTCTCCTTTAACAACCAAAAATTTGGGCTCAATTATGGTCATAAGTTGAGGACTACTTTTATATTAATTCCAGTTCGTGGTCTGGTTCCTATGTCTGCTTGGCATAAGGCATACACCACAACTTAAATATTTCTTTCAGTCAAAGCAAGATAACAAGTGGTGACTAACAGCTGTTGTAGTTTTCTGGATTGTTCCTTTCTTGTAATAGATAATTACCACTGTCAGTGTGTTGAAGCCAGCTCTTCCCAGTAGATGTCCTAGGTCGCTCACAGCTGTAAAAGGAGACACATGTGGAGAAAATCCACCTTCTCTTTCCAGTTCTGCTAGTTGCAAAGAGCAGCGGAGCTCAAAGAGTGTGTCTCCCCCAAACATAGAACCAATAAATACTCCATCAGGTTTAAGGACTCGGTGTACCTAAAACAAATCACAATTAAACCAGGCATTAATAAAGATCTAATATAGCCTTTCTTATATTTGAATGGTAAGGTCTTACTTCAGAGTAAACACCAATCTCATTGTAATGCAGCATGCCACTGAAAGTCACTATACAATACTTAGGCCTACTTCTTTCTTAAATTCCACAAAATCTCATTGGATATATAATACAAGAAATATTTAATCAGTGCATTCGCCGCAATTAGTGGGATTGGAAAGGGCCACCCAGCTTGATGTAGGATCCAAATTAACACATCTCAATTGTTATGAGAAGTATTATCTGAGAAGTTCAACAATGAATTGCCCCCAAACATCTGGATCAATATTTTAATTCAGAAGTGAGCGATCTTTGGGGCTTTGAAAATTACATGCAGAAGCAGCTACAAGCCAGGGTTCTACATCAATAATACACACACAGATGTATATGCATGCAAAAACAGGTGTTTTCCCCAAAACAGACAGCACACTCCCTTTCAAATGAGGAAGAATAAATATCTGGGTGCGACTCCTGGCAGAAAAAACTTTTAACTTTAACAGCAATAGCACTTAGACTGATATACAACTCCACAATGCTTTACAGCATTCTCTGAGCAGTTTGCAACATCACCATATTGCCCCCAACAATCTGAGTCCCAATTTTACCGACTCTGGAAGGATGAAAAGCTGAATCAACCTTGATCTGGTCAGGATCGAACTCCTGGCAGTAGGCAGAGTCAGCCTGCAATACTGCATTCTAAGCACTGCGCCACCAAAGGTCCAATATTATTATTCACGGAGATAAAGTACAAACCTTGAGATAGGATGGGAGAATAAGAAAGGAATAAGAATATTGCACTTCTGTTGCTGCTGCTGCTAGTAGCTGTCAAAAGAGCAATCTTTTTCTTCCCATCTGGTAATCAATTGGTAGCAAAGAAAAGAATGTGGCCAATCTGGGTCGTATAGACTGATCATAGTTGCATGTGGGTTATGGATTACTGAATCCTGCTATTCTGACACACACCCTTTTCCAACAAATCAAACACAATCCAAAGGGAACAGAAACCTTTTAATGCTTCTGCAGAATAATTAGCTGTGATAAGTATAAGCCTTGCCAAACTGTGCAAGACTGCCAAAAGATAACAGGCATGAAATAATTTGCAATACAAGAATCTTCAAATACAAACTCAGGATACTGGAATGTCCACGAGGCTGGAGGTTCAAAATGTCTTTGCCTTCTACAAAAAACGTTTGTTTCACGGCTGGCTTTTATCTTCTTGAAGGAGGGGCCATGACCTTGCAGCCTTATTCCTGAGTCACCCGTGCTGTTGTAGCTGCTCTTTCCTCTGAGCGATCCTGCACGCACGCGCACTTGGCACAGGCTCCTTGGGAACCTCCTCATCACTGCTGCCAGCCCCCACAATCTCTGAAGGCAGCAGTCCACTCCCTAATGGTCCTGGCCCCTCATCTGAGTCTTTGCTCTCCTCAGCCGTCCACACCTGCTGCCAGCTAACCATAACACCTGCCCTGGACTGAACTTTATCCACTTTGCTGTATTAACTGTGAGCAGGTAAGTATATTACAAGTGGACTGACTTTGCAGGTAGTCCTTGACTTATGACTATTTGTTTGAAGTGATGACAACCTTGAAAGAGTGACTTACAAGCTGTCCTTGAAGTAACAGCTGTCACACTACACCTGTGATCATGTGGTTGCAATTTGGATGCTTGGCTTGCCTTTATGATGGTTGTAATGTCTTGTGGTCATGTAACCACAATTTGCAACCTTTCCAGCAGAATCTAACAAGCAAATTCAATTGGGGAAGCCCAATTCGCTTAATGACTACTTGATTCACTTAGCAACCATGTGATTCCCTTAACAGCTGTGGTGATGTGCTTAACAACCATGGTAAAAATGATCGTAAAATCAGATCTGAACACGGTCCCAACTGTAGTCATAAGTCAAGGACAACGTGTGTGTGTGTAGAAGGTAAGACCTGTATCAAAATATCATAGGTCAGTATCTCTTTCAATCTGATTTCTGTTGGAAATAAGCTCAAGGAGGCTACTTTACTACACCCCTTTCCTTCTTTGCCAACTCAGTATATCATAGCTATTAGCCATACACAATTATTGCTGAGTTGAGGATGCTTGCTTTGACAATTTTGTTGCTGCTTTAGGGATACGCTGATGTAGTTTCCTTGGCAACTGTAAGGATGTAGCTTATTACTGCCACCTTCTGGGATGCCATTTCAATCTCTCAGTCTAGTCCCCTGTCTTCTTGTCCCTCTCTCATTACCGAACCAACTGGGCCTGAACCAGTGTAGCTTTTGAGCCCAAGTAAGGCCAAGCAGGAGCTGCCATCTGCATGCTAAAACGATGGTTAAGATTAAGTGTTATTCTCTCCACCATATCAATACATTAAAGGGAGCGGACAGGTGTACTTACTTCATGCAAGGCTTTGGGAAGATCATTGATCCAATGCAAACTAAAAAGGAATTACAATAGAAAGCAAGTTAATAAAAGGCAAAAAAAAAAAAAAAAACACCCTCTCTCACCAGTATAAAATTTAGATGGCAAACTCAGATTGGCATTTTGGCACAAGAAAAATATACCACACCAAAGCTGCATTTACATAATATACTAAGAGAATGACCTTAAGTAACATAAATGCATGTGGCATCATTTCTGCCGTGCATTTCACCCAAAATTTCAGTTTCACTGTAGTGTATTGTGCAAATTCAAAACAGATGCCATCTTGGATCCCTTTAACTTAAATACATAGTGATATAGAAACTAGTAGTCAAACTTTCCTCATTTGTTACTGCAGATAACGCACCACACTTCCTAAAACAGTGTTCTGGAAACGTCGCAGGAGTACATGTAGTAAAGTCAATTTTCTTCATATTAATCTTCTAGCCTCTCAATTATAAATTACACTTGCCAAGCTTGTTCTTATAGCAGGCCAGATATTGTAGAAGATGACTAGGCTGAGCCCAAGGGAGCAGTGGTGGGATTAATTTTTTTTTACTACTGGTTCTGTGGGCATGGCTTGGTGGACATGGCAGGGGAAGGATACTGTAAAATCTCCAGTCAGAGGTGGTCTTTGCCGGTTCTCCAAACAACTCAAAATTTCCGCTACCGGTTCTCCAGAACTGGTCAGAACCAGTTGAATACCACCTCTACAAGGGAGAGGTCAAATGCGTCATCAGCCATGAGTCCCTGCATGCCCACAAGAGATCTAAGTTCAGCCTACCTTGAATTCTTTAACTCCCGCTTATTTCCTTTGACTGTTAGTAGTTCAGATTCTTGTCGAGAGTTTAAGCTTGCAATGAATCTTTATACTCATTTGAACTACCCGAAACTCTTGATTTCCCCGGCGCTTGACAAATATTATACTAACACACAAAACTGCAATCTTAGAAACAGTTTTAGAACCTAAGGCTCCCAATTACAAAAATCACTATTCTCACTATAAATGTTTCTGTCTACTTTAAATCAATTGTTAATTACCTCAGACTGCTGACAACAAGATTAAATGTGTTTTCTTTGAAAGGAAGAAATTCTTCATCTGCTATGATATTGACTCTTGGTATTTCTGAATCTATTGTGTTCTTCTAAATCAGATTAGAAGAAAAATAATTTAGGATAATTCAGTTAAGACAGTTCAACTTTTCAATTTTTCAGTAGTATGAGTTAATAGCTGACAAATAACACGCAAATCTTACCAGAGCATTTTCAGCCACATCCGTTTGAAAAAGCCTTTCAACAACATCCTGAAAGAAAAACAGGTAGTGAATAATTTACAGTTATTTTATTGATTTTATTTAGGAAACTGTTTGTTTGACTAGCCAGAAAAAAAAAAGAGTAACATGATGTATGTGATAAGGCTGTTTCTTCTTTCTTCCTTCTTTAAAGGATAATATTGTATATATGCGCCATTAAACTATTTATTTGAGTTCATTATTTTGTTAAAATACTTCTGAAACATTGCAAAGGCTTCTGTATTGGGGCTGAAAGGCAAAAGCGGAAGCAGTATACTCCACCCTGTAATTGGGGAGACCAGGTTGCCCTGATAGATCGGTCCCACCGGAAAAAAACACTTAACCTTCTGCATAATTACTTAAAAATCCAATTGAACCAATGAGGGTTACTTCTTTGTCACCATACAGTATATCAAAAAGCTGAGATGATAAAGACAGAAAATGATTAAACAGGAGTGACATTTGTTAGATCTTATTTTGAGTATTCAACAAAGGCTTGACTGATTACTTAGTTCAGTTGTCTGATTCAAATTTACAAGGTTAGGCAGGTTCCCACAATGTATTATAATGTGATTTGTCTAGCTGCAGCTTCGTGCTTTGTAGACACCCAAGCATTCTTGGGGTTATAACCCATGGTTTATTATTTTGATGTATTGCGTAAATCAGTCAAATGTGATTTCAATAGAAGAGAATGTTGTTATTTATTAAGCAATCCACAGCCTAACAGGTTGTACTGCATGAATAAAAATCAAACTGCAAAAAATACCTTGTTTAAATGCTGAGCAATGTAGCTTCGCCCACACCCAAGGTCCAAGGCAAGGGGAAATGTCCTTAAGAATGAAAAATAAAATAGGATTAAAGTGCAAAACTGCAAATCAATGGTCTATTTTAACCTAAATTTCAAAGATGTATTGCCTCCTTGAAACTGTCTGATATACAGCTTAATCTGATAGCTGCAACAAATGGAAAACAGAATGCTTCTTTCACTGCAGAAAACCTTTCTGCTTTTAAGATTATTAAGGTAAAGATTCCCCTCGCATGTATGGGCTAGTCATTTCCGGCTCTAGGGGGCAGTGCTCATCTCCATTACAAAGTCAAAGAGCCAGCGCTTCTGAAGAAGTCTCTGTGGTCATGTGGCTGGCATGTCTAAACATCAAAGGTGCACGGAATGCTGTTACCTTCCCAACAAAGTGGTCCCTATTTTTCTACTTGCATTTTTACATATTTTCGAACTGCTAGGTTGGCAGAAGCTGGGACAAGTAATGGGAGTTCCGTTACGCGGTGCTAGGGATTTGAACCACCGAACTGCCAACCTTTCTGATCGACAAGCTCAGCGTCTTAGCCGCTGAGCCACCACGTCACTAGTAATCTCATAATAATCCTTAAGATTTTAAATCCACTCTAAAACTATATTAAGCATATTTTAGGACTTATACTATGGTTCTGTTTCCTGGTTGAAAAGTGTGAGAGAATTTCCCAAATTTGGGTTACTGCGGTTGGTGAAGGTTTCCAGAATCCCAAAACCAGGTATGGTGTGCAACTGGAGGTTTCAGATTTGTCCAGTCTTGTTTGATATGCAGAGTGAGAACAACGAGTAGTACTTACAGTGAGATCTGAGCTTCATCTAAGTTGTATGAATAGACAGAGATTCCAGTTAAATAGAAACACAGACAGAAGTGTATTTTGTCATGTCTCCACTCAACAACCTGAACTAACATTATTTTTATAGGAAAAAGTTTTTAATTGCTGAATGTACCTTTGATTACTTCAATCAAACATGCCAGCAATGGTTTTGAGCTTCACGAGCATCAAATTTTTTTTTAGGTGGATTAGATCTTTTTTGATGGGGGCATGATTCACTTCTACAATCCTGTGTCAAGAAGACCATGTTCTGAGAGTGGCAACCAAAGTGTGTAAATCAGAGGTGGTATTCAGCAGGTTCTGACCAGTTCTGGAGAACCAGTAGCAGAAATAGTGAGTAGTTCGGAGAACCGGCAAATACCATCTCTGACTGGCCTAGCCCTCATCTATTCTCTGCCTCCCGAGTCCCAGCTGATCTGGGCTGACTCTTCTTTTGTTGCCCTGCACAGGAGAACAGAGCTGGAAAGCAGGTTAGTGGGGTGGGGAGGAAATGGAGATTTTGCAGTAACCTTCCCCCAGGAGTGGGGAGGGAATGGAGATTTTGCAGTAACCTTCCCCCAGGAGTGGGGAGGGAATGGAGATTTTGCAGTATCCTTCCCCTGCCACGCCCACCAAGCCACACCACAGAACAGGTAGTAACACCACTAGTGCAAATGTATAGGAAAAGCCCCACAAATCAACATCCGATTGAAACATATGACTGAGTCAAATGAGCTGATTATCCTAGAATTTCACATAATTTTAAAATAAAATATTTAAAATATTGTCTCAATATTTACAATAAAAGCTTGAGACAGTTCATATTTGTGCTGTATGCTGTTTGTTTAATCAGAATCTTTTTATTTTACAGACAGCTCTGATTGCACTGTAGGTCACAATACTTCAAGATTATAGATATACTAAAGAGTTCACAATTTTTTCTCTCCTGTCCTCATATCCGCAAATAGATTTGTCTGCCATTTAAGGGGCGGGGTTTAAGGGATATCTGACTAGACTTCTGTTCAGAAAAAAGACAGAGCAACCTAGTCACATCTGTTGTATAGATCAGAACTTCCTTGTCCTCATTTTTCAATACTGACAAATGTAAAGAACTTCAAACGAAATAGCATAATTTTACATTATACACATAAATAAAATAAAAATAAATAAAATTTATATTATACAGTCAAGACACCTCATTTTGTAGAGGAAAAAAAACATGAGATAAAATCTTACCTGCTTATGTCAAACACACGATCGGCCATCCTACCACCAACCTAGAATACAGGGGAAGGGAAAAAAAAAAGAAGATAGGCACTGGAGGCTTTCAAGATACTGGGTAGCCCTTTGTCGGTATAGGATCTCCTGCTCGAGCAGAGGGTGGACTACGTGACCTCCAAGGTCCCTTCCAACTTGGTTATTCTATATTCTGTGTTGCTATTTATTTATTTTTTGCAATCTTGATATTTAGCATAGGATTTGGGGAAAATGTTCAAACTATTACAGAATTCACACTTCAGGCCGAGTCACTACATTAGAACTACACTGTAAATAATCCAGGTGACCACTAGAGTTAATGTTGCCTATTCTTTGCTGCCATCATGTGGTCCAAAAAAGGATTGCATCCTAGTTCTGATAATTCTAATAATGGATATGATCCATACTGCAGTGGTACCTTGGTACTCAACTGCTTTGAAATTAATCTAATTTGGTACTCAACACATTTTGACACTAAAATTTTCTCCTAGTACTCTCTGTTTGCTTGGTATTCAACACACAAACTAGAACTTGTCAGTGTTGGCTACCTTGTGACTCACTACATTATTCTTTATGGGGAAAATTTGTTTGGTACTCATCATTTTTGGTACTCATCATGGCTCCCAGAACCACTTAACAATGTGTACTAAGGTACCACTCTACTTACTATGTTGTATTAATTCACAGTTCTGTTAAATCATAAATCATGAATTTTGTTTTAATGCAATATGTGAATAATCCGGCTGCAATTTACTCAACAACATACCAAGGAAGACCACATTGTAGCATCTAATCAAATAAACTGCAATTTATAAACATTTTTGGTATCAGATTATTAGTTTTAAGGTATCTTTTATTTTTTGGTGACATTGCGTGTTTTTTAGTGTCATCAATACTTCGAGTTAGTGTATTCCTATAATAATTCATATAATTACAGCCGTGAGATTGGCTTATGCACAACAATGGAAAGGTAAAGAAACTCCATGTGAATTAGAAATAATTAGGAAAATCTGGTTGTGCGCAGAAATGGACAAATTGACAAAGGAATTAAAAAATAAGGATGAATCGGATTATTATAAAGTACGGGATAGTTTCATGGTTGGTTTGAAAAAAGAAAGGATCAAGACAAATAAGAAATTATCATATATATATACACACACACACACACACACACACACATATATAATAGAATGCAAACATGTATTATTTTTATATGTGATTTAGCAATGTAAGACACAATATGTGGGTTAGGAGGATTGTACCATGTTCAATGTTTTTAATGTTTCTTTTTGTTTTTGTTTGTGTTTGTTTGTTCAATAAAATTTAAAATAAAAAAAATACTCTGAGCTAGTGTTGACTCATGGCAATTGCCTGTAGTTTTCTTGGCAAGGCTTTTCAGAAGTGGTTTGCCCTTGTCTCTTTCCTAGGGCTGAGCGTGAATGACTGGCTCAACGTTAGCCAGCTGGCCTTGTGCCTAAAACAGCAATAGAAGTCAAAGTCTCCAGGTTTCTAGCCTGGTGCCTTAACCAACTGTAAGTAATTCTTGCCTTACATCCACAATGGGGACAAGTCTTTCTTTGCTAAGCAAGGCAGTTGAGTTGTGCCCAATTTTACTATTTTGACTTGGTCGTTAAATGAATCATAAATACATGGCATTGCCCAGCTCCTGAATTTTAATTACATGACTGTCAGAATGGTGCAACGGTCACATCATAAATCACCTTTTTCAATGACTGTAACTTTGAATGGTCATTAAACAAATGCGTGTAACTCAAGGACTATCTGTGTCTGACACTGGCTGCTTAAAAAAAAAAAAATTAAGGTTACACAAAACTGAAGAGTTGCTTTAGCAGTTCGAAAGTTTTGACATCTCATGTACATCTCAATCATCCAAGTAAGGTCAAAATCAAAACGACCTTGAATCTAACCCCAACCATTAACATAACTTTATGGGGGCTGATTAAAGATAATTGGTAATCAAATGTTCAAAATGTCCCACACTAAATCGATAATGTCAGAATAGTTAAGAAAGATATATACAGACCAAAAAGAAAAAGAAAATTGGCTAAAAGACAATACAAAATCAAAATAGGCTAAAAGGTTTGCTCAGGCTCCACGTATATCCCCAGCAACTTAATCACCCCTTATAAGGTTTTCAAGATATGCCTTAAAGTATAATGTATTCGTTATTGCCCGAAGGATCATAACAATATTGGGTGGCTTTTTAAAAAAAGGCACTGAATGCAATCTCGGCAATATTTGGAGGCTAGATTGCTTGGAGCTTTTCCCTGACAACAGAACCGTAAAGTATTTTCAATACTTTCCAAGGCACAGCAAGAATAGGGAGCGCCCTCTCCTCTCCTCTCGCCCCTTCGCCTCTACCTCTTCCCGCAGGTACTCGCAGCGCTCCGCGTGAGGCTGCCCGGCTGCCCAATTCTTTTGCTTCCTCTTCATCTGCCGGTCGAAAGGGCTGAGGGCTCCAGGCCCTGTGACGGGACGAGACCCCGCAACGCCGGGCCCCGAAGGAAAGAGGCAGCGGCGGCGGAACCAGAGCCCGCCAGATGTGCCTCTCGCCGCCGCCGCCGCTGACTGCAGACGGCAAAGGCACGATGCCCGCAGAAACGCCTTCGCTTCCATTGCTCCGCCGGCGCCCGCTTTGCAAAGGCTGCTAGAGCTAGAAAAGAGAGAGCAACAAACGCTTGTCGGGTTCGCAATATCCGCCTGCGTGGAGTTCAGGTCACTTCTGCACACTAGCTTGGAGCTTGAAGCCGGCAAACAAACCTATTTGAAATAGATGGATTGGCTTATTTGTATTGCATATATTTCAGTAGCGGAAACAGGCGTGGTTTTTTTGTTTTTGTTTTTTTAAATAAATCTGAAGGCGAAGTTTCTTAACTTAGGGGGCTGGACTAGAAGACCTCCAAGATCTCTTCCAGCTCATTCTATTCTATTCTAAATGTAAAGATAGACCCTGCTTGAATTGCTTGAAAAAGACAGGCGAGGAAAGCATAATAAACCCCTCACTCCTGAGTTCACCGCACCGGCTTCTTTTTATGGCTTTATTCAGGCTATTTCATTCCAACGTGATGATCCTTTGAAAAGGAGAAAGAAGCTAAAATCAATGTACTTGAATAGAAGTTGGCGCAAGATTGCTCTGTAGTGTACAAGCTTTCTTGACGCAGCAAGTGGATTAAAATTCGGAAGGAACGGGAAGCAGTAGTGGAGAAAAAAACAACAGGTGCCTGTATCAGTTACAGATAGGGTTTATCCTGCAGGAGTCTTCAGACTTGACAGCTTTTAGACTTGTGGACTTCAACTCCCAGAATTCCTCCTCCTGTCATGTTAGCTCAGGAATTCTGGGAGTTGAAGTCCACAGGTCTTAAACCTGCCAAGTTTTGAAGACCCTTATGTGCAAAACCAACCCATTGGTTTATTCAATAAACCGTAAACAAATAAGGATTTAGTATGTAGTGTGAAATCAATCCTAGCCTACTTTTGCAGGATATCCAAAACCGCCCAACTAACCTTCCCCCAGACATCTAGTAAGAATATTAGTTTGCAATTTCTGCTGACTTGCAACCTGGGGAAATAATACAAATATTATAACAGAATAAGGGAAAAAAATGACTTTTTACATATTTAATGCACTGTCGCTATTGAACAAAGCCAATTGCTAGGATTAAGCAACATCCTGAAACATAGAGTTTTCATTGGCTCTGTTTACATGACATATTGAGCATCAAGTTACCCAATGCAAATTCAGTCTAAGAAACCTAAGTTGTGATTGCTTTAAAGGGCTTCTCTTTCAGCCTCATTGTACTTAAAATATTGCGGGACTGCACCTCTGAGCTCCGATATAAATGGTGAAATGCATGACAGTGTTATTGTGTTATGTCTCTGTGTCCCCCTCCCGTTGTTATACATGGACAGGAATCAAATTACATCTCTGAAGTCTTTCACTGCTCCAGCATTCAATGCTGAAGGATAAATTACAACCTACGCTCAGCCAGTGCTTCATTGATCTGTGTTATGAAAACCAAGAACGATAGAGGGATTGAGGAATTTTATTAAAATCCATCTTTTTAAAACGACCCAAAGTAGTAAGACCTGAAATGTCCTTTAACGTAGTTCCGTGAAATAATCAACACACGTTCGGTCTGATAGCTTCCAGGGAGACAGTACTTCCTCTTTTCTCCCCCCGCCTCCCTCCTTTACGACGGTAAAGTAATTTTGTCTCTTTCCAGCCGCCGTAGGAAATGACGTAAATTTTCTGCGCACGGAAGTCCTTTCGATCCGTGCGCTCAACGCGGGGTCTGTACAGGCGACTGGAAATATTGGTTGACTAGCGCGATTGACAAGTAATTAAGTAAGTGTAGTTTTTTTTCTTTTTGCTGGGGTTGTGAGATTCACGCGAGGGTGTTTTTCTTTCCTTTTTTGTTGTCTCGTGGCTCAGATACACATAATCGGACTTTCATTTCCCTTCGCATTGCACTTTTTGTGCTAAATCTTTGTAAAGTGAACAGTGGGTTGAACTCTGATTCCCGCAACACGATCAATTAAAATGTAGTTGTTTGATGTTAGCTAACGAGGAATAGCTGCTGTGTTGTTAGATTCTCAATTTAATATACTAGTACCTGTTGCTTCCATGCATGGTGTATTATTGGTTAGGATCTCAGTTCTAAGATTTACTGCTTGGCTTTGGCCAGTCCTGGCCACCCCACAATATATCTGTGGAGGGTAATATGAGAAAGGATCTTAAGTAGACCGCTTTGATCTTCTAATAAAGGATGTAAGTGTAACATACACATTGATAAATGCATAGCACATTTATTCAAGTCTATTAGGTTTGATATGGATATAAATGGAACCAGAGCAACTTAAAATCTTTTTCAGTGTTATTTCAATTTATCTGCCTCAACATAGGTGGATGGATGTAACATACTACTTAATGTTATCCTTAATAGACCTAAAAATGTTGGATGGCTCTAAGGGCAACATCTGTCCCATTTCCTGGGGGAAGTGGATCAATTTATATTCATATACATTGTGATGATGTCTAAATTAAACTACTACCATTTTACAGAATGTTGAACATTAGAGTGGAAGGAGGAGGATTGAATGTGATTTCCTATTTACAATATGCTTCTCTGAAAATCTACTTTATCATTTATACCTTTAATTTTAGAAGACAGTCTTATTTTATGATCCAATAATAATTTTTTTCTTTATTTTCAGGTTCAGGTTTGTTGCATTTTGTAAAAAAGCAAGAATGGCATCTAAGAAGGAACTCACGAGTGATAAGCGGTTTTCTCGCATCACAAAAGATCCGCGGTTTTGGGAAATGCCAGAAAAGGACCGCAAGATCAAAATTGATTCAAGATTTCGGGCTATGTTTCATGACAAAAAATTCAAGTTGAAATATACTGTGGATAAGCGAGGTCGACCAATTAATCGTACCTCTACGGAGGATCTGAAACGTTTTTATGATCTTTCTGATTCAGATTCTGATATTTCAGAGACTGATAGTCAGCAGACTGAAAAGAAAGCAAATCAGAAAAAGGTCAAATCTAAAGGGGAAAAAAGCTCCACAAAGTCTTCAGTTGGTAGGCAAACAAGCAAGCAGGCAGATGAAGTTTCATCTGTCTCACAGTCAGATATTTTAAAAAGTGATCAAAAAGACAAATCATTTAAAAAGGATATAAAAGGGAAAAAGGCAGCTGAATCTCCACAAGACCGTGCAGTAGCGCCCCCAAAGCAAAAGAATTGTGATGAAATTTCTAAAGAGACCTTACATAAAAAATCTTCAAAGAAGACTGTAAAAGAAAAAGCAATGGGAAAATACAGTGAGTAAAATAATTCAGGCGATTGAAAAGTGAATAAGATTGTTTGAATGTACTGTAATTGTCTATTGTAGCAGCTTTATTGCTCCTGGGAGGCAAGTTTCATTGCTTTGCTTTTGGTAATCAAATGTTAGTAAGTTAAGGCCGAACATTCTCTCTTTGCATACAATGCCTTGTCTTCTGAAAACAGGAATTTTATGACAATTATAAACCACTATAATTTGAATCATCTGATTAAAAATATCAATTATTAATCTCAGAACATGACACAAATTGTTACCATATTTTGAATTTAGCCTTGACTGGTTCTGAAATAGTTAAAATTGAGAAATTAGGTTATTTGCCCTCTCTTGTTTTCCTTGTTTCCAAAGATGTTGGATGCAGATGGATGAGCCTGATGTGTTTAGCTATCTTGTTTACTAAAATAGTTAAACAGCCTGACCCTATGTGGCTGCAGATTGATGTACTATGTGATACCAAAATTAACATACTAGTCTTTTTGATGTAGCAGAATTATTAACAAAGCATCTGTTAATGGCATACTTTTAAAAGGATTCTGTTTGATGTGTATTTACATATAAAATCAGTGTGGAAATTGGTACCTAGCTGTAAAGCCCACACAGTTTAGAACTATAGCAGGTATCACACAAGTCTTTCCAAAGAAATCTACCCCATAGTAATTGTAATGTCTCTAGGTCTATTCCTGTAAAACAGTGGTTCCCAACCTTTTATATGCCCCACACCCCTTGGAAATGTTTGAGTAACATTTGCACTCTTTACAGCAGTAATTGTGACTCATGACTTGTCACTAAGGGACACAAACCACTCTCGGTTACACCTTCTGGCACCTCCTGCCCTTAACCATTATTAAAAATTTCAAGGCCACTGAACACAACACAATAATGTACAGCAATATTAATTTTTGTTTTATGTAAAGCATGTTTTAATACTGAATATGTTTCCTTATATTTAATAATTTGATTATAAATCTTAATGGGATGTTTGAGCTTAATGCCTTTTTTAAAATGACTTCAGATCAGTGTTGATTTTACCAACTGCTACCATGTTTCTCACAAAATAATATCTTTTTTTGACCCCTGAAAAATCAGCTAGGCTGTCTTTTCAGGGGTGACTTAATTTCCTCCCCCACCTAAAGCGGCCCATATGCACGTACCTCTCCACGAGGCTGTTTCTATCGGCCAACGAAAGCTCCCCGAAGGCAGAGTCCCCAGCCGCTTTGGGGCAAGGCATGGCAGCCCGTGTCCCCTCGCCATTAGGCAGTGTCTTTCGGGTGATGGAAGCTCCCCAAGGGCAGTCACCAGCCACTTCGATCGGCCGGTAGAAGCGGCCTCGGGGCGAGCGCACACGCACACTCCCCTCGCCGTGAGGCTGTTTCTATCGGCCGATCAAAGTGGCTGGTGACTGCCCTTGGGGAGCTTCCATCACCCGAAAGACACTGCCTAATAGCAAAGGGACACAGGCATCCACGCCTCACCCCGAAGCGGCTGGGGACTCTGCCTTCGGGGAGCTTCTATCGGCTGATGTTTTATCGGTAGATCGGGATATTCTAGCCTAGGCTACCTGCAGGGCACTCCTAAAGGCAAGTTTTTTTCCCCACCCACCCCCACCCTTCCCTCCCATTTCTCTTCACCTTGTGTAGTTCTGACGAACGATGTGAGAAATGGTGGGGAAACGCATGGTTTAAATAGGCCTAAATTTTGGGGGTGGGGCTTAATTTCACCTCATGCTTAGAAATCATGCTGGGCCTTCCTATTGGTGGAGGCTGTATTGTTGGAGAAATACGGTAGAACAGAACTCACAGTCTCCCAGTTTTTAACCTGATACCTTAACCACTGCACTAAATTGACTTTCTGTGAGCTTATATATGACATCTTATTTCATCAATGTCTGGAATGAAATTTTTTAAAGGAAGTCAATGTAAGTGTGTCCATCTATTTTGACATTTGATCTTAATTATTGTGAATACAGAAAAAAACAAAGCTATATTGTGTCTATTCATGTAGAAGTTCATATTCTTTGTGATTTCCAAGCTTCTTTGAGGACTAAAATTTATTCAGTTTCAGTTTGACATTGGATCGGGGAACTGCCAGAATCTCCCTGTGATTTATACCTAATGAATTTGAAACCATCTAAGATATACAATCTGCTTCTTTTGAATCTTTAAACTAGCTGAAAACCTTCATGTTGTTATGGAACCATACTATTCCATTAAACATAAAAGCTGTAGAATATATCCAGATAATGATCATTAACAGTCCCAAAGAAAATTGCAGGGTAAATAGATCTGCAATAGTACCCTCACATTTGGAATGAGCTATTGAATATAGTGATTTTAATAATGTTATTAAGATATTGATGCTCATCCTGCTTTATTATAATTCTGATATTTGTTTATTTTATTACCATACTGTATTTCTGGTTGGAGTATTCTGGCTTAAAACAGAGATCTTATTCATACTGAATATATTGATATGTCATAATGTCATATTTTACTCCTAGCAACCCATATATTTTCCATGACTATCCATCCATCCATCCATCCATCCATCCATCCATCCATCCATCCATCCAAATAGATAAATAAAGCAGGCTTCCTAATATAAATTTGTACAGTTCTTTACATATACACAATTTTAGAAATGCAAAGTAGCCAATATATCAGAACCTTAATTTATTGCAATTCATGTGCTTATTTAGACAAAAAAATAGGACTTAGGCAAAGCAGGAAAAACCAGCGGTTATTTTTAAGGCATTTTTGGGTTTTTGAATAGACACTATTATGATAATTTCTTTTAACTGCTCAGGGAAAATGGGTAATTGTCTATGGCAGTTATTATAAACATGCTATTCTCCCATGAGCTGTTCATAGCATCCAGAAGTGGGAGGTGCTTCAGTCTCTTCTGGAAAGGCTGGGCTTAAAACTCTGGGACGCTCCTCCTCCTCCACGGGACACCTCCTCAGCGTCCCCCAGTTTTAGCTCAGCCTTCATGGTAAGAGGTTGTGCACTCCCTGACTGGAACGGTTTCTGATTCAGCTAGTCAAGATTCAGGTTTGCTCTTGGGTTAATTTGGCTTGCAAATTTTCCCCCCTATTAATCTGGCGATTTCAAGGCTTGTGGCTATCACCCCGATCAATTGAGAGCAGCTCTTTGTGACTGGCAGAGCCTGCCACTTCGCAGGCAGTCTGAGACGGCCGCTTCAGGCAATTAGCCTATCTAATTCCCTGATCGTCTTATCTTTGCGATCTTGCCGGAACGCTCGCAGCTGCGGCTCACTTCTCCTTACAGGATCATTTGTCTGACATTTTGGAGAGTCAGCAGCAGCGGCTCATTAAACTGCTCAGGCATTTAACATCGGAGTTTCTGCCTTCCCGCCTTTTTAAACGGCTGGCTTCAAGTTCGCGCCTAAATATTACAGGCCCCATTCCCCGCTGGTTTCCCTTCTTGGGGACCGGGGCAAGTACTTTCCCACTCCACTTTCCTGGGATTATTTCTCTCTTAGCCTGCTGATGTTGGATAAGCAGGCTAGTCCTTAAACAAGAATTTTTTTTCCCCTCTCGCAATTGCTTTTGGATCGTTACATTGGAGCGAAGCCTCAAGTGCCATTTCAAACAGTGGGACGTTTTTGACAGGAAAGGATCCATCCAGGACCTGTGTAGCTGGTTTCCCTTGTTGGGGACCAGGGATCCTGAATATTTCTTGCTTGGAGCGCTTGGGGGGTTTCCCTTGCTGGGGACCCTTAGATACTGTTTCCCATATATATGGGCTTACATATAGATATAGGCATATATGTGTGTGTGTGTGTGTGTGTGTGTGTTTGTACATAGAGATATATATATATAGACTTACACTCCTGGAGAAGTGCTCTACTTTCAACCACAGGGGTAGGCACCACCCCTAAGTACAAATAATAATAACAATAATAATAATAATAATAATAATAATAATAATAATAATAATAAATAATTAATAATAATAATAATAAATAATAATAATAATAATTAAT